>NW_027509918.1:0-2500 GCF_051311805.1 Agelaius phoeniceus
TGCGGCCGGGGACATCAGGTCTACCCCGGCTCCGGCCGGGGACAACAGGTCTACCCCGGCTGCGGCCGGGGACATCAGGTCTACCCCGGCTCCGGTCGGGGACATCAGGTCTACCCCGGCTCCGGTCGGGGACATCAGGTCTACCCCGGCTCCGCCCGGGGACATCAGGTCTACCCCGGCTCCGCCCGGGGACAACAGGTCTACCCCGGCTCCGGTCGGGGACATCAGGTCTACCTCGCTCCGGGGTCCGCCGGGGGCCGGCCTTGCCCCCTGGTGGCGGGCGCCGGCCGGGGACATCAGGTCTACCTCGCTCCGGCGGGACTTAGTGCAATTTCGGCGCCGGCCGGGTAGACCTGTTGTCCCGGCCGTCTGCGGAAGTTCACCAAGGGGTCGCTGTTGTCGGCCGCCTCCGGCTGCGTCATGGTAGGAGGCGGCCTGCGTTGGCGCCCCTCCCCGGTCGAGCTGCATTGGTCCTCTTGGAGGCCTGGCCGGCTTTGGACTCGTCTGTCCGTCTTATGGGAGCGAGGTGACGGGCCGCATCCCCGCAGGTTGACCCCGTACCTGCGTCCGAGGCGGAGCGGAGCGGCCGCGCGTGCGGTCGCCAGGGCCAAGCGAGTGCCGCCTAGCCGGGACGAAGCGCGCGTGCCTTTGTGTCCCGGCTCCCGTCCTTCCCAGGGAAAAGTGGGTCCAGTTGGCCAGGCGAGAGAGAAGGGGCCGCGCGAAAGAGCCGGATCCGCGGAGGCGAGAGAGAAGGGCCGCGCAAGAGCGGATCCGGAGAAGGCCGAGAGAGAGAGCAAGAAGGGGGCGAAAGACGATCCGAGAAAGCTGCTCGCCGGCCCCGAGGCGGGGAGAGAGAGCCGAGAGAGCGAGAGCGAGCCCAGAGAGAGAGTTGCCGAGAGAGAAAGAGAAGCCGCGAGCAGCGTGTCCCGCTCCGGCCCGGCTTCTGCCGGTCGATTGGCCACGGGGGGGGGCGGCCCCCCCCGGGCACCGGTGGCGGGCGAGGCGGCGGCGCCTCGTCCCTTTTCTGCCCGGCCTTAAGCCGGGGGCCCGCTCGGCGGGCGCGGTTTTGGGCCCGTCGGTCCGCCTCGGCGGTGGCGGCGGTGCTCGGCCCGCGTTGGAGAAGCCGTCCCCCCCCCTCGGCCTTAAGCCGGGGACCCGCCTTGTGGCGGGCAGAATTTTTGGGCCTAGTTCTTTTTTTTTTTTTTTTTGAACTTGCCGGGCCCGGCACCCGACGGAGAGCCCCCCGGACTGGTCCTGGGCGAGGCGGCGGCGCCTCGCCTACCTCGGTCGTGGCCGGATCGACTGAGCCGCTTGTGCCGGGCGGGGCCGGCTTTGCCGCTTTGCCGGGTCGGTTGCTTTCGGTTGAGGCGGGCGGAGTGTGGGGGGCACCCGCCAGGCCTCCTCCGCGGGCCTTGTGTCTTTTTCTCTGGCGGCCCTAAGCCGCGGCACTGAGGAGCGTTGCGACGACAGCGCGAGGCGGGATGCCGGTGAGTCCGTGGTGGGGAGGCAGTTGAGGCCCGTCACTCGGCCCCCCCGCTGCGGGCCCCTGGCCCCGTGGCCCCCGTGGCTAGCACGGGGCGTTGCGAACGCGCCTCCGTGTGCCTTTTTCTTTTGTCGTGCCGTCCCCCGGCCTTCTTTGTTCCGGCAGGGCAAGCCGACCGCCGCGAGGCCGGGCGAAAGCCGCCGGTGGCCCGTGGCCGCGCCAGGTCGGTGGCACTTTTTCTCGCACGCTCGGCCGGGTTCTCCCCGGGCCGCTCCAGTCCCGCCGTTGCCGGCTGCGGGCGGGCGGGTGGCGGCACCCCCCGCGCTCCTCTGCTGCTGAGGCGAGCGAGCGAGCCGACGGGCAGGTGGGCTGGGCGGCCGTCGCCGTTGTTGTCCCAGGAAGCGTGGCCGTGGGGCCCTTGTCGCCGTCGGCGCGGAGCCGCGGCTGATCGATGTGGCTTTTCGGGTGGCGTCGGAGAGGGCCCCCGGCGGGCCGGCTCTCCTTCCGAGGCTTCTCTGTGGCGGGGAAGCCACGGCGGGGAGGGTCCGGTGCTCGGGCAGGGCGGTCTCCTTTCCAATTCGCTTCCCGTCGCAGGCGAGGTGTCGCCCCTCCCGCTGGCCTGGGGAAGGGCGTCTTGACCGTCCCGAGCTGTGTGACGGCCGCGTGGCCCCGCGAGCCTTCAGGTGTCCTTGAAAAAACCACGCGAGGTGCCGGTGCCGGCCCCGGTCCGGGGAGCGCCCGTGTGGGTGCCGGCCGCGAGCAGCGCCGGGCGGCGGTGCGGCTGGAGCTGAGCCGCGAGAAGGGAAAAGAGACGAGAGAGAGAGAGAAAGAAGGGCGAAAGTGTGCCCGAAGGCGATGGGGCGCGGACGCGGGTGGCCCAGAGCCCGGTCCGCAGGCTCCTTTGCCGTTCCGCCGCCTGCTGCAGAGCGAGCCGCGCCCCGGCTGAAAAGGGGCCTCGGTGTCCGGGCCGCGCCCGCCTCGTCGGGTCGCTGCCTCCTCTAGCACGTCCGGTGCTTT
>NW_027509918.1:15000-22500 GCF_051311805.1 Agelaius phoeniceus
GGGCCTCCGGGGTAGACCAGTTGTCCCGGGCCCCTGGGGTAGACCTGTTGTCCCAGGCTCCTTGGGGTAGACCTGTTGTCCCGGGCCACCGGGGTAGACCTGATGTCCGGGGCCTCCGGGGTAGACCTGATGTCCGGGGCCTCCGGGGTAGACCAGTTGTCCCGGGCCCCTGGGGTAGACCTGTTGTCCCAGGCTCCTTGGGGTAGACCTGATGTCCCGGGCCACCGGGGTAGACCTGATGTCCGGGGCCTCCGGGGTAGACCTGATGTCCGGGGCCTCCGGGGTAGACCAGTTGTCCCGGGCCCCTGGGGTAGACCTGTTGTCCCAGGCTCCTTGGGGTAGACCTGTTGTCCCGGGCCGCCGGGGTAGACTTGATGTCCTAGGCTTCGGGGTAGACCTGTTGTCCCAGGCCCCTTGGGGTAGACCTGATGTCCCGGGCCACCGGGGTAGACCTGATGTCCGGGGCCTCCGGGGTAGACCTGATGTCCGGGGCCTCCGGGGTAGACCAGTTGTCCCGGGCCCCTGGGGTAGACCTGTTGTCCCAGGCTCCTTGGGGTAGACCTGATGTCCTAGGCTTCGGGGTAGACCTGATGGCCGAGGCCCCTTGGGTAGACCTGTTGTCCCAGGCCCCTTGGGGTAGACCTGATGTCCCGGGCCACCGGGGTAGACCTGATGTCCGGGGCCTCCGGGGTAGACCTGATGTCCGGGGCCTCCGGGGTAGACCAATTGTCCCGGGCCCCTGGGGTAGACCTGTTGTCCCAGGCTCCTTGGGGTAGACCTGATGTCCTAGGCTTCGGGGTAGACCTGATGGCCGAGGCCCCTTGGGTAGACCTGTTGTCCCAGGCCCCTTGGGGTAGACCTGTTGTCCCGGGCCGCCGGGGTAGACCTGTTGTCCCGGGCCTCCGGGGTAGACCTGTTGTCCCGGGCCGCCGGGGTAGACCTGTTGTCCCAGGCCTTCAGGGTAGACCTGTTGTCCCGGGCCTCCGGGGTAGACCTGTTGTCCCGGGCCGCCGGGCTAGACCTGTTGTCCCGGGCCTTCAGGGTAGACCTGTTGTCCCGGGCCGCCGGGGTAGACCTGTTGTCCTAGGCTTCGGGGTAGACCTGTTGTCCCGGGCCGCCGGGGTAGACCTGTTGTCCCGGGCCGCCGGGGTAGACCTGATGGCCGAGGCCCCTAGGGTAGACCTGTTGTCCCGGGCCTCCGGGGTAGACCTGTTGTCCTAGGCTTCGGGGTAGACCTGATGTCCTAGGCTTCGGGGTAGACCTGATGGCCGAGGCCCCTAGGGTAGACCTGTTGTCCCGGGCCGCCGGGCTAGACCTGTTGTCCCGGGCCTCCGGGGTAGACCTGTTGTCCCAGGCCCCTTGGGGTAGACCTGATGTCCTAGGCTTCGGGGTAGACCTGATGGCCGAGGCCCCTAGGGTAGACCTGGCCTTGGCCTACGGCAGCCTGGGCCTCCGGGGTAGACCTGACAGCCGAGGCCCGGGGTAGACCTGTTGTCCTAGGCTTCGGGGTAGACCTGTTGTCCTAGGCTTCGGGGTAGACCTGTTGTCCCGGGCCTCCGGGGTAGACCTGTTGTCCCGGGCCTCCGGGGTAGACCTGTTGTCCCGCGCCGCCGGGGTAGACCTGTTGTCCCAGGCCCCTTGGGTAGACCTGTTGTCCCGGGCCCCTTGGGGTAGACCTGTTGTCCCGGGCCGCCGGGGTAGACCTGATGTCCTGCGCTTCCGGGGTAGACCTGATAGCCCAGGCCCCTTGGGGTAGACCTTTTGTCCCAGGCCCTGGGGGTAGACCTGTTGTCCCCGGGCGGGCCCTCGCCTACGGCAGCCCGGCCCCTTGGCTAGACCTGTTGTCCCAGGCCCCTAGGGTAGACCTGTTGTCCCAGGCTCTTGGCTAGACCTGTTGTCCCGGGCCGGCCTTGGCCTACGGCAGCCTAGCAAGCGGCAAAAGGATGCAGACAGCGCCGGGGAGGCTGATGGGGGAGGGCGGGGCGCCCCCAACCGCCCATGGCCGGCTGCGCTTGCCACAGAGCGGGCAGGGCCAGGGGCCGGGGCAGGGCCAGGGAGAGAGGGCACGCCAGAGCGTGAATGCCTATGGGCGGGCCGGCGGGCGGCTGCGCGCGCGCGGGTGGCAGGGGGGGCCGGGTGGAGGTGGCTGGGGAGGGGTTGGCGAGGGGGCGGGGATGGTTGGCCGCGCCTTCCTTTCACGCGCAGTGGTGTGGTAGCCTGCAGGCGTGGCCGTGCGTTAGGGTTAGGGTTAGGGTTAGTTGGGGGGGGGGGGGGGGGGGGGGGGGGGGTTAGGGTTAGGGTTAGGGTTAGGGTTAGTGGGGGGGGGTTAGGGTTAGGGTTAGGGTTAGTGGGGGGGGGGTTAGGGGGTTAGGGTTAGGGTTAGGGTTAGTGGGGGGGGGGGTTAGGGTTAGGGTTAGGGTTAGGGTTAGGGTTAGGGTTAGGGTTAGGGTTAGTGGGGGGCGGGGGGAGTTAGGGTTAGTGTTAGGGTTAGGGTTAGTCGGGGGCGGGGGGGAGTTAGGGTTAGGGTTAGGGTTAGTTGGGGGGGGGGGTGCGTGTCACTGTTTCTGTCTCTGTGCGGACCAGGGCCGGTGGCTTCGTGCCGGCCCCGGGCGCCTCGGCACCGAGTCCCCACGGCCCCCTAGAGTCACGTCGAGGGCCCAAGACCTCTGCGGACCGTGAAACAACCCGCCCGAAAGCTACACACAGCGCCTGTGTGCTGGCGGCGGTGCCGGCGGCCGCCGTCGCCTCTACCGGCGGGCGGGGCGGGGCGGGGCGGGGAGGGGAGGGGCGCGGCGGGGCGAGCCGCATCGGGGCCAGGGGGGCCGGCCTGGGTAGGTTCCACCCCAGGAGGGCGTGGCGGGGCAGGGCGGGGGGTGGGTGGTGGGGGCGCTGTTTGGCCAGGTCAGCGTGTCAGCAGGCAGAGCACCGGCCTCGGCTTGCCCGTCGGCTCGGCTGGGGGCGCTTCCGATACGAAAGAAAAAGAAATCAAATGGGTCAATTTTTGGGTTGGTTTGCTTTCCCGGATAAGTTTCTCGTTCCAAGCAAATAGAAGAGCCATTCTTTCAGGAAAGGAGAAAAGAAAAAGGGGCGGGGCGGGGGGGGGCCCGGGGGGGTGGGGGACAACCCAAGAAAACCCAAATCCAAACCACAAGCCCCCCAACCCCCCCAAAAAAAACAACCTCAAAAATCAGTATCAGAGAAAGCCAAAGCAACTGGAAAAAACCCCCAAAAAACCCCCAAAACAGCCCCCCCCCCCCCCCCAGAAAAACAAAACAAAACAAAATACCAAAGCAAACCCAAACCAAATCCCCCCAAAGAACAACAACAAAAAAATGGAAAACATGTCATGGTCTTGAAAGGGGGGGGTGGGGTTGGGGTTCATTGTGTGGGACGGGGGGTCGATCCAGCCATCTGGCTCCGGGGTGTTATGAGGCTGTGAGCTTCGCCCGGCTCCGGGGTCGCTGGGCACGGCGAGGTGCCCGGGCGGCGGGCGACAACAGGGGGACAGCAGGTCTACCATGGATCCGAGCCGGACCCGGCTCATCAGGTCTACCCCGGCGGCGGCTGGGGACATCAGGTCTACCCCGGCTCCGGTCGGGGACATCAGGTCTACCCCGGCTGCGGCCGGGGACAACAGGTCTACCCCGGCTCCGGTCGGGGACATCAGGTCTACCCCGGCTCCGCCCGGGGACATCAGGTCTACCCCGGCTCCGGTCGGGGACATCAGGTCTACCCCGGCTCCGGCCGGGGACATCAGGTCTACCCCGGCTCCGGTCGGGGACATCAGGTCTACCCCGGCTCCGCCCGGGGACATCAGGTCTACCCCGGCTGCGGCCGGGGACAACAGGTCTACCCCGGCTCCGGCCGGGGACATCAGGTCTACCCCGGCTCCGCCCGGGGACATCAGGTCTACCCCGGCTGCGGCCGGGGACAACAGGTCTACCCCGGCTCCGGTCGGGGACATCAGGTCTACCCCGGCTCCGCCCGGGGACATCAGGTCTACCCCGGCTGCGGCCGGGGACATCAGGTCTACCCCGGCTGCGGCCGGGGACATCAGGTCTACCCCGGCTCCGCCCGGGGACAACAGGTCTACCTCCGCTGCGGCCGGGGACATCAGGTCTACCCCGGCTGCGGCCGGGGACATCAGGTCTACCCCGGCTCCGGTCGGGGACATCAGGTCTACCCCGGCTCCGCCCGGGGACATCAGGTCTACCCCGGCTGTGGCCGGGGACAACAGGTCTACCCCGGCTCCGCCCGGGGACATCAGGTCTACCCCGGCTCCGCCCGGGGACATCAGGTCTACCCCGGCTGCGGCCGGGGACAACAGGTCTACCCCGGCTCCGGCCGGGGACAACAGGTCTACCCCGGCTCCGGCCGGGGACATCAGGTCTACCCCGGCTCCGCCCGGGGACATCAGGTCTACCCCGGCTCCGCCCGGGGACATCAGGTCTACCCCGGCTGCGGCCGGGGACAACAGGTCTACCCCGGCTCCGGTCGGGGACAACAGGTCTACCCCGGCTCCGGTCGGGGACAACAGGTCTACCCCGGCTCCGGCCGGGGACATCAGGTCTACCCCGGCTGCGGCCGGGGACATCAGGTCTACCCCGGCTGCGGCCGGGGACAACAGGTCTACCCCGGCTCCGGTCGGGGACATCAGGTCTACCCCGGCTCCGGCCGGGGACAACAGGTCTACCTCCGCTGTGGCCGGGGACATCAGGTCTACCCCGGCTCCGGTCGGGGACAACAGGTCTACCCCGGCTCCGGCCGGGGACATCAGGTCTACCCCGGCTGCGGCCGGGGACAACAGGTCTACCCCGGCTCCGGCCGGGGACATCAGGTCTACCCCGGCTCCGCCCGGGGACATCAGGTCTACCCCGGCTCCGGTCGGGGACATCAGGTCTACCCCGGCTCCGCCCGGGGACATCAGGTCTACCCCGGCTCCGCCCGGGGACATCAGGTCTACCCCGGCTGCGGCCGGGGACAACAGGTCTACCCCGGCTGCGGCCGGGGACAACAGGTCTACCCCGGCTCCGGTCGGGGACATCAGGTCTACCCCGGCTCCGGCCGGGGACAACAGGTCTACCTCCGCTGTGGCCGGGGACATCAGGTCTACCCCGGCTCCGGTCGGGGACAACAGGTCTACCCCGGCTCCGGCAGGGGACATCAGGTCTACCCCGGCTGCGGCCGGGGACATCAGGTCTACCCCGGCTCCGGCCGGGGACAACAGGTCTACCCCGGCTGCGGCCGGGGACATCACGTCTACCCCGGCTCCGGTCGGGGACATCAGGTCTACCCCGGCTCCGGTCGGGGACATCAGGTCTACCCCGGCTCCGCCCGGGGACAACAGGTCTACCCCGGCTCCGCCCGGGGACAACAGGTCTACCCCGGCTCCGGTCGGGGACATCAGGTCTACCTCGCTCCGGCGGGACTTAGTGCAATTTCGGCGCCGGCCGGGTAGACCTGTTGTCCCGGCCGTCTGCGGAAGTTCACCAAGGGGTCGCTGTTGTCGGCCGCCTCCGGCTGCGTCATGGTAGGAGGCGGCCTGCGTTGGCGCCCCTCCCCGGTCGAGCTGCATTGGTCCTCTTGGAGGCCTGGCCGGCTTTGGACTCGTCTGTCCGTCTTATGGGAGCGAGGTGACGGGCCGCATCCCCGCAGGTTGACCCCGTACCTGCGTCCGAGGCGGAGCGGAGCGGCCGCGCGTGCGGTCGCCAGGGCCAAGCGAGTGCCGCCTAGCCGGGACGAAGCGCGCGTGCCTTTGTGTCCCGGCTCCCGTCCTTCCCAGGGAAAAGTGGGTCCAGTTGGCGAGGCGAGAGAGAAGGGGCCGCGCGAAAGAGCCGGATCCGCGGAGGCGAGAGAGAAAGGGCCGCGCAAGAGCGGATCCGGAGAAGGCCGAGAGAGAGCAAGAAGGGGGCGAAAGACGATCCGAGAAAGCTGCTCGCCGGCCCCGAGGCGGGGAGAGAGAGCCGAGAGAGCGAGAGCGAGCCCAGAGAGAGAGTTGCCGAGAGAGAAGAGAGAGAGTGAGAGTTGAGCGAGAGAGAGAGAAAGAGAAGCCGCGAGCAGCGTGTCCCGCTCCGGCCCGGCTTCTGCCGGTCGATTGGCCACGGGGGGGGGCGGCCCCCCCCGGGCACCGGTGGCGGGCGAGGCGGCGGCGCCTCGTCCCTTTTCTGCCCGGCCTTAAGCCGGGGGCCCGCTCGGCGGGCGCGGTTTTGGGCCCGTCGGTCCGCCTCGGCGGTGGCGGCGGCGGTGCTCGGCCCGCGTTGGAGAAGCCGTCCCCCTCCCTCGGCCTTAAGCCGGGGACCCGCCTTGTGGCGGGCAGAATTTTTGGGCCTAGTTCTTTTTTTTTTTTTTTTCGAACTTGCCGGGCCCGGCACCCGACGGAGAGCCCCCCGGCCTGGTCCTGGGCGAGGCGGCGGCGCCTCGCCTACCTCGGTCGTGGCCGGATCGACTGAGCCGCTTGTGCCGGGCGGGGCCGGCTTTGCCGCTTTGCCGGGTCGGTTGCTTTCGGTTGAGGCGGGCGGAGTGTGGGGGGCACCCGCCAGGCCTCCTCCGCGGGCCTTGTGTCTTTTTCTCTGGCGGCCCTAAGCCGCGGCACTGAGGAGCGTTGCGACGACAGCGCGAGGCGGGATGCCGGTGAGTCCGTGGTGGGGAGGCAGTTGAGGCCCGTCACTCGGCCCCCCCGCTGCGGGCCCCTGGCCCCGTGGCCCCCGTGGCTAGCACGGGGCGTTGCGAACGCGCCTCCGTGTGCCTTTTTCTTTTGTCGTGCCGTCCCCCGGCCTTTTTTGTTCCGGCAGGGCAAGCCGACCGCCGCGAGGCCGGGCGAAAGCCGCCGGTGGCCCGTGGCCGCGCCAGGTCGGTGGCACTTTTTCTCGCACGCTCGGCCGGGTTCTCCCCGGGCCGCTCCAGTCCCGCCGTTGCCGGCTGCGGGCGGGCGGGTGGCGGCACCCCCCGCGCTCCTCTGCTGCTGAGGCGAGCGAGCGAGCCGACGGGCAGGTGGGCTGGGCGGCCGTCGCCGTTGTTGTCCCAGGAAGCGTGGCCGTGGGGCCCTTGTCGCCGTCGGCGCGGAGCCGCGGCTGATCGATGTGGCTTTTCGGGTGGCGTCGGAGAGGGCCCCCGGCGGGCCGGCTCTCCTTCCGAGGCTTCTCTGTGGCGGGGAAGCCACGGCGGGGAGGGTCCGGTGCTCGGGCAGGGCGGTCTCCTTTCCAATTCGCTTCCCGTCGCAGGCGAGGTGTCGCCCCTCCCGCTGGCCTGGGGAAGGGCGTCTTGACCGTCCCGAGCTGTGTGACGGCCGCGTGGCCCCGCGAGCCTTCAGGTGTCCTTGAAAAAACCACGCGAGGTGCCGGTGCCGGCCCCGGTCCGGGGAGCGCCCGTGTGGGTGCCGGCCGCGAGCAGCGCCGGGCGGCGGTGCGGCTGGAGCTGAGCCGCGAGAAGGGAAAAGAGACGAGAGAGAGAGAGAAAGAAGGGCGAAAGTGTGCCCGAAGGCGATGGGGCGCGGACGCGGGT
>NW_027509918.1:35000-37500 GCF_051311805.1 Agelaius phoeniceus
CCGGGGTAGACCTGATGTCCGGGGCCTCCGGGGTAGACCAGTTGTCCCGGGCCCCTGGGGTAGACCTGTTGTCCCAGGCTCCTTGGGGTAGACCTGATGTCCCGGGCCACCGGGGTAGACCTGATGTCCGGGGCCTCCGGGGTAGACCTGATGTCCGGGGCCTCCGGGGTAGACCAGTTGTCCCGGGCCCCTGGGGTAGACCTGTTGTCCCAGGCTCCTTGGGGTAGACCTGTTGTCCCGGGCCACCGGGGTAGACCTGATGTCCGGGGCCTCCGGGGTAGACCTGATGTCCGGGGCCTCCGGGGTAGACCAGTTGTCCCGGGCCCCTGGGGTAGACCTGTTGTCCCAGGCTCCTTGGGGTAGACCTGATGTCCCGGGCCACCGGGGTAGACCTGATGTCCGGGGCCTCCGGGGTAGACCTGATGTCCGGGGCCTCCGGGGTAGACCAGTTGTCCCGGGCCCCTGGGGTAGACCTGTTGTCCCAGGCTCCTTGGGGTAGACCTGTTGTCCCGGGCCGCCGGGGTAGACTTGATGTCCTAGGCTTCGGGGTAGACCTGTTGTCCCAGGCCCCTTGGGGTAGACCTGATGTCCCGGGCCACCGGGGTAGACCTGATGTCCGGGGCCTCCGGGGTAGACCAGTTGTCCCGGGCCCCTGGGGTAGACCTGTTGTCCCAGGCTCCTTGGGGTAGACCTGATGTCCTAGGCTTCGGGGTAGACCTGATGGCCGAGGCCCCTTGGGTAGACCTGTTGTCCCAGGCCCCTTGGGGTAGACCTGATGTCCCGGGCCACCGGGGTAGACCTGATGTCCGGGGCCTCCGGGGTAGACCTGATGTCCGGGGCCTCCGGGGTAGACCAATTGTCCCGGGCCCCTGGGGTAGACCTGTTGTCCCAGGCTCCTTGGGGTAGACCTGATGTCCTAGGCTTCGGGGTAGACCTGATGGCCGAGGCCCCTTGGGTAGACCTGTTGTCCCAGGCCCCTTGGGGTAGACCTGTTGTCCCGGGCCGCCGGGGTAGACCTGTTGTCCCGGGCCTCCGGGGTAGACCTGTTGTCCCGGGCAGCCGGGGTAGACCTGTTGTCCCAGGCCTTCAGGGTAGACCTGTTGTCCCGGGCCTCCGGGGTAGACCTGTTGTCCGGGCCGCCGGGCTAGACCTGTTGTCCCGGGCCTTCAGGGTAGACCTGTTGTCCCGGGCCGCCGGGGTAGACCTGTTGTCCTAGGCTTCGGGGTAGACCTGTTGTCCCGGACCGCCGGGGTAGACCTGTTGTCCCGGGCCGCCGGGGTAGACCTGATGGCCGAGGCCCCTAGGGTAGACCTGTTGTCCCGGGCCTCCGGGGTAGACCTGTTGTCCTAGGCTTCGGGGTAGACCTGATGTCCTAGGCTTCGGGGTAGACCTGATGGCCGAGGCCCCTTGGGTAGACCTGTTGTCCCAGGCCCCTTGGGGTAGACCTGTTGTCCCGGGCCGCCGGGGTAGACTTGATGTCCTAGGCTTCGGGGTAGACCTGTTGTCCAGGCCCCTTGGGGTAGACCTGATGTCCTAGGCTTCGGGGTAGACCTGATGTCTTAGGCTTCCGGGGTAGACCTGTTGTCCCGGGCCTCCGGGGTAGACCTGTTGTCCCAGGCTTCGGGGTAGGCCTGATGGCCGAGGCCCCTAGGGTAGACCTGTTGTCCCGGGCCGCCGGGCTAGACCTGTTGTCCCGGGCCTCCGGGGTAGACCTGTTGTCCCAGGCCCCTTGGGGTAGACCTGATGTCCTAGGCTTCGGGGTAGACCTGATGGCCGAGGCCCCTAGGGTAGACCTGGCCTTGGCCTACGGCAGCCTGGGCCTCCGGGGTAGACCTGACAGCCGAGGCCCGGGGTAGACCTGTTGTCCTAGGCTTCGGGGTAGACCTGTTGTCCTAGGCTTCGGGGTAGACCTGTTGTCCCGGGCCTCCGGGGTAGACCTGTTGTCCCGGGCCTCCGGGGTAGACCTGTTGTCCCGCGCCGCCGGGGTAGACCTGTTGTCCCCAGGCCCCTTGGGTAGACCTGTTGTCCCGGGCCCCTTGGGGTAGACCTGTTGTCCCGGGCCGCCGGGGTAGACCTGATGTCCTGCGCTTCCGGGGTAGACCTGATAGCCCAGGCCCCTTGGGGTAGACCTTTTGTCCCAGGCCCTGGGGGTAGACCTGTTGTCCCCGGGCGGGCCCTCGCCTACGGCAGCCCGGCCCCTTGGCTAGACCTGTTGTCCCAGGCCCCTAGGGTAGACCTGTTGTCCCAGGCTCTTGGCTAGACCTGTTGTCCCGGGCCGGCCTTGGCCTACGGCAGCCTAGCAAGCGGCAAAAGGATGCAGACAGCGCCGGGGAGGCTGATGGGGGAGGGCGGGGCGCCCCCAACCGCCCATGGCCGGCTGCGCTTGCCACAGAGCGGGCAGGGCCAGGGGCCGGGGCAGGGCCAGGGAGAGAGGGCACGCCAGAGCGTGAATGCCTATGGGCGGGCCGGCGGGCGGCTGCGCGCGCGCGGGTGGCAGGGG
>NW_027509918.1:40000-42500 GCF_051311805.1 Agelaius phoeniceus
CTCCGGCCGGGGACAACAGGTCTACCTCCGCTGTGGCCGGGGACATCAGGTCTACCCCGGCTCCGGTCGGGGACAACAGGTCTACCCCGGCTCCGGCCGGGGACATCAGGTCTACCCCGGCTGCGGCCGGGGACAACAGGTCTACCCCGGCTCCGGCCGGGGACATCAGGTCTACCCCGGCTCCGCCCGGGGACATCAGGTCTACCCCGGCTCCGGTCGGGGACATCAGGTCTACCCCGGCTCCGCCCGGGGACATCAGGTCTACCCCGGCTCCGCCCGGGGACATCAGGTCTACCCCGGCTGCGGCCGGGGACAACAGGTCTACCCCGGCTGCGGCCGGGGACAACAGGTCTACCCCGGCTCCGGTCGGGGACATCAGGTCTACCCCGGCTCCGGCCGGGGACAACAGGTCTACCTCCGCTGTGGCCGGGGACATCAGGTCTACCCCGGCTCCGGTCGGGGACAACAGGTCTACCCCGGCTCCGGCAGGGGACATCAGGTCTACCCCGGCTGCGGCCGGGGACATCAGGTCTACCCCGGCTCCGGCCGGGGACAACAGGTCTACCCCGGCTGCGGCCGGGGACATCACGTCTACCCCGGCTCCGGTCGGGGACATCAGGTCTACCCCGGCTCCGGTCGGGGACATCAGGTCTACCCCGGCTCCGCCCGGGGACAACAGGTCTACCCCGGCTCCGCCCGGGGACAACAGGTCTACCCCGGCTCCGGTCGGGGACATCAGGTCTACCTCGCTCCGGCGGGACTTAGTGCAATTTCGGCGCCGGCCGGGTAGACCTGTTGTCCCGGCCGTCTGCGGAAGTTCACCAAGGGGTCGCTGTTGTCGGCCGCCTCCGGCTGCGTCATGGTAGGAGGCGGCCTGCGTTGGCGCCCCTCCCCGGTCGAGCTGCATTGGTCCTCTTGGAGGCCTGGCCGGCTTTGGACTCGTCTGTCCGTCTTATGGGAGCGAGGTGACGGGCCGCATCCCCGCAGGTTGACCCCGTACCTGCGTCCGAGGCGGAGCGGAGCGGCCGCGCGTGCGGTCGCCAGGGCCAAGCGAGTGCCGCCTAGCCGGGACGAAGCGCGCGTGCCTTTGTGTCCCGGCTCCCGTCCTTCCCAGGGAAAAGTGGGTCCAGTTGGCGAGGCGAGAGAGAAGGGGCCGCGCGAAAGAGCCGGATCCGCGGAGGCGAGAGAGAAAGGGCCGCGCAAGAGCGGATCCGGAGAAGGCCGAGAGAGAGCAAGAAGGGGGCGAAAGACGATCCGAGAAAGCTGCTCGCCGGCCCCGAGGCGGGGAGAGAGAGCCGAGAGAGCGAGAGCGAGCCCAGAGAGAGAGTTGCCGAGAGAGAAGAGAGAGAGTGAGAGTTGAGCGAGAGAGAGAGAAAGAGAAGCCGCGAGCAGCGTGTCCCGCTCCGGCCCGGCTTCTGCCGGTCGATTGGCCACGGGGGGGGGCGGCCCCCCCCGGGCACCGGTGGCGGGCGAGGCGGCGGCGCCTCGTCCCTTTTCTGCCCGGCCTTAAGCCGGGGGCCCGCTCGGCGGGCGCGGTTTTGGGCCCGTCGGTCCGCCTCGGCGGTGGCGGCGGCGGTGCTCGGCCCGCGTTGGAGAAGCCGTCCCCCTCCCTCGGCCTTAAGCCGGGGACCCGCCTTGTGGCGGGCAGAATTTTTGGGCCTAGTTCTTTTTTTTTTTTTTTTCGAACTTGCCGGGCCCGGCACCCGACGGAGAGCCCCCCGGCCTGGTCCTGGGCGAGGCGGCGGCGCCTCGCCTACCTCGGTCGTGGCCGGATCGACTGAGCCGCTTGTGCCGGGCGGGGCCGGCTTTGCCGCTTTGCCGGGTCGGTTGCTTTCGGTTGAGGCGGGCGGAGTGTGGGGGGCACCCGCCAGGCCTCCTCCGCGGGCCTTGTGTCTTTTTCTCTGGCGGCCCTAAGCCGCGGCACTGAGGAGCGTTGCGACGACAGCGCGAGGCGGGATGCCGGTGAGTCCGTGGTGGGGAGGCAGTTGAGGCCCGTCACTCGGCCCCCCCGCTGCGGGCCCCTGGCCCCGTGGCCCCCGTGGCTAGCACGGGGCGTTGCGAACGCGCCTCCGTGTGCCTTTTTCTTTTGTCGTGCCGTCCCCCGGCCTTTTTTGTTCCGGCAGGGCAAGCCGACCGCCGCGAGGCCGGGCGAAAGCCGCCGGTGGCCCGTGGCCGCGCCAGGTCGGTGGCACTTTTTCTCGCACGCTCGGCCGGGTTCTCCCCGGGCCGCTCCAGTCCCGCCGTTGCCGGCTGCGGGCGGGCGGGTGGCGGCACCCCCCGCGCTCCTCTGCTGCTGAGGCGAGCGAGCGAGCCGACGGGCAGGTGGGCTGGGCGGCCGTCGCCGTTGTTGTCCCAGGAAGCGTGGCCGTGGGGCCCTTGTCGCCGTCGGCGCGGAGCCGCGGCTGATCGATGTGGCTTTTCGGGTGGCGTCGGAGAGGGCCCCCGGCGGGCCGGCTCTCCTTCCGAGGCTTCTCTGTGGCGGGGAAGCCACGGCGGGGAG
>NW_027509918.1:55000-62500 GCF_051311805.1 Agelaius phoeniceus
TCCGGGGCCTCCGGGGTAGACCAGTTGTCCCGGGCCCCTGGGGTAGACCTGTTGTCCCAGGCTCCTTGGGGTAGACCTGATGTCCGGGGCCTCCGGGGTAGACCAGTTGTCCCGGGCCCCTGGGGTAGACCTGTTGTCCCAGGCTCCTTGGGGTAGACCTGATGTCCCGGGCCACCGGGGTAGACCTGATGTCCGGGGCCTCCGGGGTAGACCTGATGTCCGGGGCCTCCGGGGTAGACCAGTTGTCCCGGGCCCCTGGGGTAGACCTGTTGTCCCAGGCTCCTTGGGGTAGACCTGATGTCCCGGGCCACCGGGGTAGACCTGATGTCCGGGGCCTCCGGGGTAGACCTGATGTCCGGGGCCTCCGGGGTAGACCAGTTGTCCCGGGCCCCTGGGGTAGACCTGTTGTCCCAGGCTCCTTGGGGTAGACCTGATGTCCCGGGCCACCGGGGTAGACCTGATGTCCGGGGCCTCCGGGGTAGACCTGATGTCCGGGGCCTCCGGGGTAGACCAGTTGTCCCGGGCCCCTGGGGTAGACCTGTTGTCCCAGGCTCCTTGGGGTAGACCTGTTGTCCCGGGCCACCGGGGTAGACCTGATGTCCGGGGCCTCCGGGGTAGACCTGATGTCCGGGGCCTCCGGGGTAGACCAGTTGTCCCGGGCCCCTGGGGTAGACCTGTTGTCCCAGGCTCCTTGGGGTAGACCTGATGTCCCGGGCCACCGGGGTAGACCTGATGTCCGGGGCCTCCGGGGTAGACCTGATGTCCGGGGCCTCCGGGGTAGACCAGTTGTCCCGGGCCCCTGGGGTAGACCTGTTGTCCCAGGCTCCTTGGGGTAGACCTGTTGTCCCGGGCCGCCGGGGTAGACTTGATGTCCTAGGCTTCGGGGTAGACCTGTTGTCCCAGGCCCCTTGGGGTAGACCTGATGTCCCGGGCCACCGGGGTAGACCTGATGTCCGGGGCCTCCGGGGTAGACCTGATGTCCGGGGCCTCCGGGGTAGACCAGTTGTCCCGGGCCCCTGGGGTAGACCTGTTGTCCCAGGCTCCTTGGGGTAGACCTGATGTCCTAGGCTTCGGGGTAGACCTGATGGCCGAGGCCCCTTGGGTAGACCTGTTGTCCCAGGCCCCTTGGGGTAGACCTGATGTCCCGGGCCACCGGGGTAGACCTGATGTCCGGGGCCTCCGGGGTAGACCTGATGTCCGGGGCCTCCGGGGTAGACCAATTGTCCCGGGCCCCTGGGGTAGACCTGTTGTCCCAGGCTCCTTGGGGTAGACCTGATGTCCTAGGCTTCGGGGTAGACCTGATGGCCGAGGCCCCTTGGGTAGACCTGTTGTCCCAGGCCCCTTGGGGTAGACCTGTTGTCCCGGGCCGCCGGGGTAGACCTGTTGTCCCGGGCCTCCGGGGTAGACCTGTTGTCCCGGGCCGCCGGGGTAGACCTGTTGTCCCAGGCCTTCAGGGTAGACCTGTTGTCCCGGGCCTCCGGGGTAGACCTGTTGTCCCGGGCCGCCGGGCTAGACCTGTTGTCCCGGGCCTTCAGGGTAGACCTGTTGTCCCGGGCCGCCGGGGTAGACCTGTTGTCCTAGGCTTCGGGGTAGACCTGTTGTCCCGGGCCGCCGGGGTAGACCTGTTGTCCCGGGCCGCCGGGGTAGACCTGATGGCCGAGGCCCCTAGGGTAGACCTGTTGTCCCGGGCCTCCGGGGTAGACCTGTTGTCCTAGGCTTCGGGGTAGACCTGATGTCCTAGGCTTCGGGGTAGACCTGATGGCCGAGGCCCCTTGGGTAGACCTGTTGTCCCAGGCCCCTTGGGGTAGACCTGTTGTCCCGGGCCGCCGGGGTAGACTTGATGTCCTAGGCTTCGGGGTAGACCTGTTGTCCCAGGCCCCTTGGGGTAGACCTGATGTCCTAGGCTTCGGGGTAGACCTGATGTCTTAGGCTTCCGGGGTAGACCTGTTGTCCCGGGCCTCCGGGGTAGACCTGTTGTCCCAGGCTTCGGGGTAGGCCTGATGGCCGAGGCCCCTAGGGTAGACCTGTTGTCCCGGGCCGCCGGGCTAGACCTGTTGTCCCGGGCCTCCGGGGTAGACCTGTTGTCCCAGGCCCCTTGGGGTAGACCTGATGTCCTAGGCTTCGGGGTAGACCTGATGGCCGAGGCCCCTAGGGTAGACCTGGCCTTGGCCTACGGCAGCCTGGGCCTCCGGGGTAGACCTGACAGCCGAGGCCCGGGGTAGACCTGTTGTCCTAGGCTTCGGGGTAGACCTGTTGTCCTAGGCTTCGGGGTAGACCTGTTGTCCCGGGCCTCCGGGGTAGACCTGTTGTCCCGGGCCTCCGGGGTAGACCTGTTGTCCCGCGCCGCCGGGGTAGACCTGTTGTCCCAGGCCCCTTGGGTAGACCTGTTGTCCCGGGCCCCTTGGGGTAGACCTGTTGTCCCGGGCCGCCGGGGTAGACCTGATGTCCTGCGCTTCCGGGGTAGACCTGATAGCCCAGGCCCCTTGGGGTAGACCTTTTGTCCCAGGCCCTGGGGGTAGACCTGTTGTCCCCGGGCGGGCCCTCGCCTACGGCAGCCCGGCCCCTTGGCTAGACCTGTTGTCCCAGGCCCCTAGGGTAGACCTGTTGTCCCAGGCTCTTGGCTAGACCTGTTGTCCCGGGCCGGCCTTGGCCTACGGCAGCCTAGCAAGCGGCAAAAGGATGCAGACAGCGCCGGGGAGGCTGATGGGGGAGGGCGGGGCGCCCCCAACCGCCCATGGCCGGCTGCGCTTGCCACAGAGCGGGCAGGGCCAGGGGCCGGGGCAGGGCCAGGGAGAGAGGGCACGCCAGAGCGTGAATGCCTATGGGCGGGCCGGCGGGCGGCTGCGCGCGCGCGGGTGGCAGGGGGGGCCGGGTGGAGGTGGCTGGGGAGGGGTTGGCGAGGGGGCGGGGATGGTTGGCCGCGCCTTCCTTTCACGCGCAGCGGTGTGGTAGCCTGCAGGCGTGGCCGTGCGTTAGGGTTAGGGTTAGGGTTAGTTGGGGGGGGGGGGGGGGGGGGGGTTAGGGTTAGGGTTAGGGTTAGGGTTAGTGGGGGGGGGGTTAGGGTTAGGGTTAGGGTTAGTGGGGGGGGGGTTAGGGGGTTAGGGTTAGGGTTAGGGTTAGTGGGGGGGGGGTTAGGGTTAGGGTTAGGGTTAGGGTTAGGGTTAGGGTTAGGGTTAGGGTTAGTGGGGGGCGGGGGGAGTTAGGGTTAGTGTTAGGGTTAGGGTTAGTCGGGGGCGGGGGGAGTTAGGGTTAGGGTTAGGGTTAGTTGGGGGGGGGGGTGCGTGTCACTGTTTCTGTCTCTGTGCGGACCAGGGCCGGTGGCTTCGTGCCGGCCCCGGGCGCCTCGGCACCGAGTCCCCACGGCCCCCTAGAGTCACGTCGAGGGCCCAAGACCTCTGCGGACCGTGAAACAACCCGCCCGAAAGCTACACACAGCGCCTGTGTGCTGGCGGCGGTGCCGGCGGCCGCCGTCGCCTCTACCGGCGGGCGGGGCGGGGCGGGGCGGGGAGGGGAGGGGCGCGGCGGGGCGAGCCGCATCGGGGCCAGGGGGGCCGGCCTGGGTAGGTTCCACCCCAGGAGGGCGTGGCGGGGCAGGGCGGGGGGTGGGTGGTGGGGGCGCTGTTTGGCCAGGTCAGCGTGTCAGCAGGCAGAGCACCGGCCTCGGCTTGCCCGTCGGCTCGGCTGGGGGCGCTTCCGATACGAAAGAAAAAGAAATCAAATGGGTCAATTTTTGGGTTGGTTTGCTTTCCCGGATAAGTTTCTCGTTCCAAGCAAATAGAAGAGCCATTCTTTCAGGAAAGGAGAAAAGAAAAAGGGGCGGGGCGGGGGGGGGCCCGGGGGGGTGGGGGACAACCCAAGAAAACCCAAATCCAAACCACAAGCCCCCCAACCCCCCCAAAAAAAACAACCTCAAAAATCAGTATCAGAGAAAGCCAAAGCAACTGGAAAAAACCCCCAAAAAACCCCCAAAACAGCCCCCCCCCCCCCCCCAGAAAAACAAAACAAAACAAAATACCAAAGCAAACCCAAACCAAATCCCCCCAAAGAACAACAACAAAAAAATGGAAAACATGTCATGGTCTTGAAAGGGGGGGGTGGGGTTGGGGTTCATTGTGTGGGACGGGGGGTCGATCGAGCCATCTGGCTCCGGGGTGTTATGAGGCTGTGAGCTTCGCCCGGCTCCGGGGTCGCTGGGCACGGCGAGGTGCCCGGGCGGCGGGCGACAACAGGGGGACAGCAGGTCTACCATGGATCCGAGCCGGACCCGGCTCATCAGGTCTACCCCGGCGGCGGCTGGGGACATCAGGTCTACCCCGGCTCCGGTCGGGGACATCAGGTCTACCCCGGCTGCGGCCGGGGACAACAGGTCTACCCCGGCTCCGGTCGGGGACATCAGGTCTACCCCGGCTCCGCCCGGGGACATCAGGTCTACCCCGGCTCCGGTCGGGGACATCAGGTCTACCCCGGCTGCGGCCGGGGACATCAGGTCTACCCCGGCTCCGGTCGGGGACATCAGGTCTACCCCGGCTCCGCCCGGGGACATCAGGTCTACCCCGGCTGCGGCCGGGGACAACAGGTCTACCCCGGCTCCGGCCGGGGACATCAGGTCTACCCCGGCTCCGCCCGGGGACATCAGGTCTACCCCGGCTGCGGCCGGGGACAACAGGTCTACCCCGGCTCCGGTCGGGGACATCAGGTCTACCCCGGCTCCGCCCGGGGACATCAGGTCTACCCCGGCTGCGGCCGGGGACATCAGGTCTACCCCGGCTGCGGCCGGGGACATCAGGTCTACCCCGGCTCCGCCCGGGGACAACAGGTCTACCTCCGCTGCGGCCGGGGACATCAGGTCTACCCCGGCTGCGGCCGGGGACATCAGGTCTACCCCGGCTCCGGTCGGGGACATCAGGTCTACCCCGGCTCCGCCCGGGGACATCAGGTCTACCCCGGCTGTGGCCGGGGACAACAGGTCTACCCCGGCTCCGCCCGGGGACATCAGGTCTACCCCGGCTCCGCCCGGGGACATCAGGTCTACCCCGGCTGCGGCCGGGGACAACAGGTCTACCCCGGCTCCGGCCGGGGACAACAGGTCTACCCCGGCTCCGGCCGGGGACATCAGGTCTACCCCGGCTCCGCCCGGGGACATCAGGTCTACCCCGGCTCCGCCCGGGGACATCAGGTCTACCCCGGCTGCGGCCGGGGACAACAGGTCTACCCCGGCTCCGGTCGGGGACAACAGGTCTACCCCGGCTCCGGCCGGGGACATCAGGTCTACCCCGGCTGCGGCCGGGGACATCAGGTCTACCCCGGCTGCGGCCGGGGACAACAGGTCTACCCCGGCTCCGGTCGGGGACATCAGGTCTACCCCGGCTCCGGCCGGGGACAACAGGTCTACCTCCGCTGTGGCCGGGGACATCAGGTCTACCCCGGCTCCGGTCGGGGACAACAGGTCTACCCCGGCTCCGGCCGGGGACATCAGGTCTACCCCGGCTGCGGCCGGGGACAACAGGTCTACCCCGGCTCCGGCCGGGGACATCAGGTCTACCCCGGCTCCGCCCGGGGACATCAGGTCTACCCCGGCTCCGGTCGGGGACATCAGGTCTACCCCGGCTCCGCCCGGGGACATCAGGTCTACCCCGGCTCCGCCCGGGGACATCAGGTCTACCCCGGCTGCGGCCGGGGACAACAGGTCTACCCCGGCTGCGGCCGGGGACAACAGGTCTACCCCGGCTCCGGTCGGGGACATCAGGTCTACCCCGGCTCCGGCCGGGGACAACAGGTCTACCTCCGCTGTGGCCGGGGACATCAGGTCTACCCCGGCTCCGGTCGGGGACAACAGGTCTACCCCGGCTCCGGCAGGGGACATCAGGTCTACCCCGGCTGCGGCCGGGGACATCAGGTCTACCCCGGCTCCGGCCGGGGACAACAGGTCTACCCCGGCTGCGGCCGGGGACATCACGTCTACCCCGGCTCCGGTCGGGGACATCAGGTCTACCCCGGCTCCGGTCGGGGACATCAGGTCTACCCCGGCTCCGCCCGGGGACAACAGGTCTACCCCGGCTCCGCCCGGGGACAACAGGTCTACCCCGGCTCCGGTCGGGGACATCAGGTCTACCTCGCTCCGGCGGGACTTAGTGCAATTTCGGCGCCGGCCGGGTAGACCTGTTGTCCCGGCCGTCTGCGGAAGTTCACCAAGGGGTCGCTGTTGTCGGCCGCCTCCGGCTGCGTCATGGTAGGAGGCGGCCTGCGTTGGCGCCCCTCCCCGGTCGAGCTGCATTGGTCCTCTTGGAGGCCTGGCCGGCTTTGGACTCGTCTGTCCGTCTTATGGGAGCGAGGTGACGGGCCGCATCCCCGCAGGTTGACCCCGTACCTGCGTCCGAGGCGGAGCGGAGCGGCCGCGCGTGCGGTCGCCAGGGCCAAGCGAGTGCCGCCTAGCCGGGACGAAGCGCGCGTGCCTTTGTGTCCCGGCTCCCGTCCTTCCCAGGGAAAAGTGGGTCCAGTTGGCGAGGCGAGAGAGAAGGGGCCGCGCGAAAGAGCCGGATCCGCGGAGGCGAGAGAGAAAGGGCCGCGCAAGAGCGGATCCGGAGAAGGCCGAGAGAGAGCAAGAAGGGGGCGAAAGACGATCCGAGAAAGCTGCTCGCCGGCCCCGAGGCGGGGAGAGAGAGCCGAGAGAGCGAGAGCGAGCCCAGAGAGAGAGTTGCCGAGAGAGAAGAGAGAGAGTGAGAGTTGAGCGAGAGAGAGAGAAAGAGAAGCCGCGAGCAGCGTGTCCCGCTCCGGCCCGGCTTCTGCCGGTCGATTGGCCACGGGGGGGGGCGGCCCCCCCCGGGCACCGGTGGCGGGCGAGGCGGCGGCGCCTCGTCCCTTTTCTGCCCGGCCTTAAGCCGGGGGCCCGCTCGGCGGGCGCGGTTTTGGGCCCGTCGGTCCGCCTCGGCGGTGGCGGCGGCGGTGCTCGGCCCGCGTTGGAGAAGCCGTCCCCCTCCCTCGGCCTTAAGCCGGGGACCCGCCTTGTGGCGGGCAGAATTTTTGGGCCTAGTTCTTTTTTTTTTTTTTTTCGAACTTGCCGGGCCCGGCACCCGACGGAGAGCCCCCCGGCCTGGTCCTGGGCGAGGCGGCGGCGCCTCGCCTACCTCGGTCGTGGCCGGATCGACTGAGCCGCTTGTGCCGGGCGGGGCCGGCTTTGCCGCTTTGCCGGGTCGGTTGCTTTCGGTTGAGGCGGGCGGAGTGTGGGGGGCACCCGCCAGGCCTCCTCCGCGGGCCTTGTGTCTTTTTCTCTGGCGGCCCTAAGCCGCGGCACTGAGGAGCGTTGCGACGACAGCGCGAGGCGGGATGCCGGTGAGTCCGTGGTGGGGAGGCAGTTGAGGCCCGTCACTCGGCCCCCCCGCTGCGGGCCCCTGGCCCCGTGGCCCCCGTGGCTAGCACGGGGCGTTGCGAACGCGCCTCCGTGTGCCTTTTTCTTTTGTCGTGCCGTCCCCCGGCCTTTTTTGTTCCGGCAGGGCAAGCCGA
>NW_027509918.1:75000-82500 GCF_051311805.1 Agelaius phoeniceus
GTTGTCCCGGGCCCCTGGGGTAGACCTGTTGTCCCAGGCTCCTTGGGGTAGACCTGATGTCCCGGGCCACCGGGGTAGACCTGATGTCCGGGGCCTCCGGGGTAGACCTGATGTCCGGGGCCTCCGGGGTAGACCTGATGTCCGGGGCCTCCGGGGTAGACCAGTTGTCCCGGGCCCCTGGGGTAGACCTGTTGTCCCAGGCTCCTTGGGGTAGACCTGATGTCCCGGGCCACCGGGGTAGACCTGATGTCCGGGGCCTCCGGGGTAGACCTGATGTCCGGGGCCTCCGGGGTAGACCAGTTGTCCCGGGCCCCTGGGGTAGACCTGTTGTCCCAGGCTCCTTGGGGTAGACCTGATGTCCGGGGCCTCCGGGGTAGACCAGTTGTCCCGGGCCCCTGGGGTAGACCTGTTGTCCCAGGCTCCTTGGGGTAGACCTGATGTCCGGGGCCTCCGGGGTAGACCAGTTGTCCCGGGCCCCTGGGGTAGACCTGTTGTCCCAGGCTCCTTGGGGTAGACCTGATGTCCCGGGCCACCGGGGTAGACCTGATGTCCGGGGCCTCCGGGGTAGACCTGATGTCCGGGGCCTCCGGGGTAGACCAGTTGTCCCGGGCCCCTGGGGTAGACCTGTTGTCCCAGGCTCCTTGGGGTAGACCTGATGTCCCGGGCCACCGGGGTAGACCTGATGTCCGGGGCCTCCGGGGTAGACCTGATGTCCGGGGCCTCCGGGGTAGACCAGTTGTCCCGGGCCCCTGGGGTAGACCTGTTGTCCCAGGCTCCTTGGGGTAGACCTGATGTCCCGGGCCACCGGGGTAGACCTGATGTCCGGGGCCTCCGGGGTAGACCTGATGTCCGGGGCCTCCGGGGTAGACCAGTTGTCCCGGGCCCCTGGGGTAGACCTGTTGTCCCAGGCTCCTTGGGGTAGACCTGTTGTCCCGGGCCACCGGGGTAGACCTGATGTCCGGGGCCTCCGGGGTAGACCTGATGTCCGGGGCCTCCGGGGTAGACCAGTTGTCCCGGGCCCCTGGGGTAGACCTGTTGTCCCAGGCTCCTTGGGGTAGACCTGATGTCCCGGGCCACCGGGGTAGACCTGATGTCCGGGGCCTCCGGGGTAGACCTGATGTCCGGGGCCTCCGGGGTAGACCAGTTGTCCCGGGCCCCTGGGGTAGACCTGTTGTCCCAGGCTCCTTGGGGTAGACCTGTTGTCCCGGGCCGCCGGGGTAGACTTGATGTCCTAGGCTTCGGGGTAGACCTGTTGTCCCAGGCCCCTTGGGGTAGACCTGATGTCCCGGGCCACCGGGGTAGACCTGATGTCCGGGGCCTCCGGGGTAGACCTGATGTCCGGGGCCTCCGGGGTAGACCAGTTGTCCCGGGCCCCTGGGGTAGACCTGTTGTCCCAGGCTCCTTGGGGTAGACCTGATGTCCTAGGCTTCGGGGTAGACCTGATGGCCGAGGCCCCTTGGGTAGACCTGTTGTCCCAGGCCCCTTGGGGTAGACCTGATGTCCCGGGCCACCGGGGTAGACCTGATGTCCGGGGCCTCCGGGGTAGACCTGATGTCCGGGGCCTCCGGGGTAGACCAATTGTCCCGGGCCCCTGGGGTAGACCTGTTGTCCCAGGCTCCTTGGGGTAGACCTGATGTCCTAGGCTTCGGGGTAGACCTGATGGCCGAGGCCCCTTGGGTAGACCTGTTGTCCCAGGCCCCTTGGGGTAGACCTGTTGTCCCGGGCCGCCGGGGTAGACCTGTTGTCCCGGGCCTCCGGGGTAGACCTGTTGTCCCGGGCCGCCGGGGTAGACCTGTTGTCCCAGGCCTTCAGGGTAGACCTGTTGTCCCGGGCCTCCGGGGTAGACCTGTTGTCCCGGGCCGCCGGGCTAGACCTGTTGTCCCGGGCCTTCAGGGTAGACCTGTTGTCCCGGGCCGCCGGGGTAGACCTGTTGTCCTAGGCTTCGGGGTAGACCTGTTGTCCCGGGCCGCCGGGGTAGACCTGTTGTCCCGGGCCGCCGGGGTAGACCTGATGGCCGAGGCCCCTAGGGTAGACCTGTTGTCCCGGGCCTCCGGGGTAGACCTGTTGTCCTAGGCTTCGGGGTAGACCTGATGTCCTAGGCTTCGGGGTAGACCTGATGGCCGAGGCCCCTTGGGTAGACCTGTTGTCCCAGGCCCCTTGGGGTAGACCTGTTGTCCCGGGCCGCCGGGGTAGACTTGATGTCCTAGGCTTCGGGGTAGACCTGTTGTCCCAGGCCCCTTGGGGTAGACCTGATGTCCTAGGCTTCGGGGTAGACCTGATGTCTTAGGCTTCCGGGGTAGACCTGTTGTCCCGGGCCTCCGGGGTAGACCTGTTGTCCCAGGCTTCGGGGTAGGCCTGATGGCCGAGGCCCCTAGGGTAGACCTGTTGTCCCGGGCCGCCGGGCTAGACCTGTTGTCCCGGGCCTCCGGGGTAGACCTGTTGTCCCAGGCCCCTTGGGGTAGACCTGATGTCCTAGGCTTCGGGGTAGACCTGATGGCCGAGGCCCCTAGGGTAGACCTGGCCTTGGCCTACGGCAGCCTGGGCCTCCGGGGTAGACCTGACAGCCGAGGCCCGGGGTAGACCTGTTGTCCTAGGCTTCGGGGTAGACCTGTTGTCCTAGGCTTCGGGGTAGACCTGTTGTCCCGGGCCTCCGGGGTAGACCTGTTGTCCCGGGCCTCCGGGGTAGACCTGTTGTCCCGCGCCGCCGGGGTAGACCTGTTGTCCCAGGCCCCTTGGGTAGACCTGTTGTCCCGGGCCCCTTGGGGTAGACCTGTTGTCCCGGGCCGCCGGGGTAGACCTGATGTCCTGCGCTTCCGGGGTAGACCTGATAGCCCAGGCCCCTTGGGGTAGACCTTTTGTCCCAGGCCCTGGGGGTAGACCTGTTGTCCCCGGGCGGGCCCTCGCCTACGGCAGCCCGGCCCCTTGGCTAGACCTGTTGTCCCAGGCCCCTAGGGTAGACCTGTTGTCCCAGGCTCTTGGCTAGACCTGTTGTCCCGGGCCGGCCTTGGCCTACGGCAGCCTAGCAAGCGGCAAAAGGATGCAGACAGCGCCGGGGAGGCTGATGGGGGAGGGCGGGGCGCCCCCAACCGCCCATGGCCGGCTGCGCTTGCCACAGAGCGGGCAGGGCCAGGGGCCGGGGCAGGGCCAGGGAGAGAGGGCACGCCAGAGCGTGAATGCCTATGGGCGGGCCGGCGGGCGGCTGCGCGCGCGCGGGTGGCAGGGGGGGCCGGGTGGAGGTGGCTGGGGAGGGGTTGGCGAGGGGGCGGGGATGGTTGGCCGCGCCTTCCTTTCACGCGCAGCGGTGTGGTAGCCTGCAGGCGTGGCCGTGCGTTAGGGTTAGGGTTAGGGTTAGTTGGGGGGGGGGGGGGGGGGGGGGGTTAGGGTTAGGGTTAGGGTTAGGGTTAGTGGGGGGGGGGTTAGGGTTAGGGTTAGGGTTAGTGGGGGGGGGGTTAGGGGGTTAGGGTTAGGGTTAGGGTTAGTGGGGGGGGGGTTAGGGTTAGGGTTAGGGTTAGGGTTAGGGTTAGGGTTAGGGTTAGGGTTAGTGGGGGGCGGGGGGAGTTAGGGTTAGTGTTAGGGTTAGGGTTAGTCGGGGGCGGGGGGAGTTAGGGTTAGGGTTAGGGTTAGTTGGGGGGGGGGGTGCGTGTCACTGTTTCTGTCTCTGTGCGGACCAGGGCCGGTGGCTTCGTGCCGGCCCCGGGCGCCTCGGCACCGAGTCCCCACGGCCCCCTAGAGTCACGTCGAGGGCCCAAGACCTCTGCGGACCGTGAAACAACCCGCCCGAAAGCTACACACAGCGCCTGTGTGCTGGCGGCGGTGCCGGCGGCCGCCGTCGCCTCTACCGGCGGGCGGGGCGGGGCGGGGCGGGGAGGGGAGGGGCGCGGCGGGGCGAGCCGCATCGGGGCCAGGGGGGCCGGCCTGGGTAGGTTCCACCCCAGGAGGGCGTGGCGGGGCAGGGCGGGGGGTGGGTGGTGGGGGCGCTGTTTGGCCAGGTCAGCGTGTCAGCAGGCAGAGCACCGGCCTCGGCTTGCCCGTCGGCTCGGCTGGGGGCGCTTCCGATACGAAAGAAAAAGAAATCAAATGGGTCAATTTTTGGGTTGGTTTGCTTTCCCGGATAAGTTTCTCGTTCCAAGCAAATAGAAGAGCCATTCTTTCAGGAAAGGAGAAAAGAAAAAGGGGCGGGGCGGGGGGGGGGCCCGGGGGGGTGGGGGACAACCCAAGAAAACCCAAATCCAAACCACAAGCCCCCCAACCCCCCCAAAAAAAACAACCTCAAAAATCAGTATCAGAGAAAGCCAAAGCAACTGGAAAAAACCCCCAAAAAACCCCCAAAACAGCCCCCCCCCCCCCCCAGAAAAACAAAACAAAACAAAATACCAAAGCAAACCCAAACCAAATCCCCCCAAAGAACAACAACAAAAAAATGGAAAACATGTCATGGTCTTGAAAGGGGGGGGTGGGGTTGGGGTTCATTGTGTGGGACGGGGGGTCGATCGAGCCATCTGGCTCCGGGGTGTTATGAGGCTGTGAGCTTCGCCCGGCTCCGGGGTCGCTGGGCACGGCGAGGTGCCCGGGCGGCGGGCGACAACAGGGGGACAGCAGGTCTACCATGGATCCGAGCCGGACCCGGCTCATCAGGTCTACCCCGGCGGCGGCTGGGGACATCAGGTCTACCCCGGCTCCGGTCGGGGACATCAGGTCTACCCCGGCTGCGGCCGGGGACAACAGGTCTACCCCGGCTCCGGTCGGGGACATCAGGTCTACCCCGGCTCCGCCCGGGGACATCAGGTCTACCCCGGCTCCGGTCGGGGACATCAGGTCTACCCCGGCTGCGGCCGGGGACATCAGGTCTACCCCGGCTCCGGTCGGGGACATCAGGTCTACCCCGGCTCCGCCCGGGGACATCAGGTCTACCCCGGCTGCGGCCGGGGACAACAGGTCTACCCCGGCTCCGGCCGGGGACATCAGGTCTACCCCGGCTCCGCCCGGGGACATCAGGTCTACCCCGGCTGCGGCCGGGGACAACAGGTCTACCCCGGCTCCGGTCGGGGACATCAGGTCTACCCCGGCTCCGCCCGGGGACATCAGGTCTACCCCGGCTGCGGCCGGGGACATCAGGTCTACCCCGGCTGCGGCCGGGGACATCAGGTCTACCCCGGCTCCGCCCGGGGACAACAGGTCTACCTCCGCTGCGGCCGGGGACATCAGGTCTACCCCGGCTGCGGCCGGGGACATCAGGTCTACCCCGGCTCCGGTCGGGGACATCAGGTCTACCCCGGCTCCGCCCGGGGACATCAGGTCTACCCCGGCTGTGGCCGGGGACAACAGGTCTACCCCGGCTCCGCCCGGGGACATCAGGTCTACCCCGGCTCCGCCCGGGGACATCAGGTCTACCCCGGCTGCGGCCGGGGACAACAGGTCTACCCCGGCTCCGGCCGGGGACAACAGGTCTACCCCGGCTCCGGCCGGGGACATCAGGTCTACCCCGGCTCCGCCCGGGGACATCAGGTCTACCCCGGCTCCGCCCGGGGACATCAGGTCTACCCCGGCTGCGGCCGGGGACAACAGGTCTACCCCGGCTCCGGTCGGGGACAACAGGTCTACCCCGGCTCCGGTCGGGGACAACAGGTCTACCCCGGCTCCGGCCGGGGACATCAGGTCTACCCCGGCTGCGGCCGGGGACATCAGGTCTACCCCGGCTGCGGCCGGGGACAACAGGTCTACCCCGGCTCCGGTCGGGGACATCAGGTCTACCCCGGCTCCGGCCGGGGACAACAGGTCTACCTCCGCTGTGGCCGGGGACATCAGGTCTACCCCGGCTCCGGTCGGGGACAACAGGTCTACCCCGGCTCCGGCCGGGGACATCAGGTCTACCCCGGCTGCGGCCGGGGACAACAGGTCTACCCCGGCTCCGGCCGGGGACATCAGGTCTACCCCGGCTCCGCCCGGGGACATCAGGTCTACCCCGGCTCCGGTCGGGGACATCAGGTCTACCCCGGCTCCGCCCGGGGACATCAGGTCTACCCCGGCTCCGCCCGGGGACATCAGGTCTACCCCGGCTGCGGCCGGGGACAACAGGTCTACCCCGGCTGCGGCCGGGGACAACAGGTCTACCCCGGCTCCGGTCGGGGACATCAGGTCTACCCCGGCTCCGGCCGGGGACAACAGGTCTACCTCCGCTGTGGCCGGGGACATCAGGTCTACCCCGGCTCCGGTCGGGGACAACAGGTCTACCCCGGCTCCGGCAGGGGACATCAGGTCTACCCCGGCTGCGGCCGGGGACATCAGGTCTACCCCGGCTCCGGCCGGGGACAACAGGTCTACCCCGGCTGCGGCCGGGGACATCACGTCTACCCCGGCTCCGGTCGGGGACATCAGGTCTACCCCGGCTCCGGTCGGGGACATCAGGTCTACCCCGGCTCCGCCCGGGGACAACAGGTCTACCCCGGCTCCGCCCGGGGACAACAGGTCTACCCCGGCTCCGGTCGGGGACATCAGGTCTACCTCGCTCCGGCGGGACTTAGTGCAATTTCGGCGCCGGCCGGGTAGACCTGTTGTCCCGGCCGTCTGCGGAAGTTCACCAAGGGGTCGCTGTTGTCGGCCGCCTCCGGCTGCGTCATGGTAGGAGGCGGCCTGCGTTGGCGCCCCTCCCCGGTCGAGCTGCATTGGTCCTCTTGGAGGCCTGGCCGGCTTTGGACTCGTCTGTCCGTCTTATGGGAGCGAGGTGACGGGCCGCATCCCCGCAGGTTGACCCCGTACCTGCGTCCGAGGCGGAGCGGAGCGGCCGCGCGTTGCGGTCGCCAGGGCCAAGCGAGTGCCGCCTAGCCGGGACGAAGCGCGCGTGCCTTTGTGTCCCGGCTCCCGTCCTTCCCAGGGAAAAGTGGGTCCAGTTGGCGAGGCGAGAGAGAAGGGGCCGCGCGAAAGAGCCGGATCCGCGGAGGCGAGAGAGAAAGGGCCGCGCAAGAGCGGATCCGGAGAAGGCCGAGAGAGAGCAAGAAGGGGGCGAAAGACGATCCGAGAAAGCTGCTCGCCGGCCCCGAGGCGGGGAGAGAGAGCCGAGAGAGCGAGAGCGAGCCCAGAGAGAGAGTTGCCGAGAGAGAAGAGAGAGAGTGAGAGTTGAGCGAGAGAGAGAGAAAGAGAAGCCGCGAGCAGCGTGTCCCGCTCCGGCCCGGCTTCTGCCGGTCGATTGGCCACGGGGGGGGGCGGCCCCCCCCGGGCACCGGTGGCGGGCGAGGCGGCGGCGCCTCGTCCCTTTTCTGCCCGGCCTTAAGCCGGGGGCCCGCTCGGCGGGCGCGGTTTTGGGCCCGTCGGTCCGCCTCGGCGGTGGCGGCGGCGGTGCTCGGCCCGCGTTGGAGAAGCCGTCCCCCTCCCTCGGCCTTAAGCCGGGGACCCGCCTTGTGGCGGGCAGAATTTTTGGGCCTAGTTCTTTTTTTTTTTTTTTTCGAACTTGCCGGGCCCGGCACCCGACGGAGAGCCCCCCGGCCTGGTCCTGGGCGAGGCGGC
>NW_027509918.1:87500-90000 GCF_051311805.1 Agelaius phoeniceus
CGCCGTGGCGGCGGCGGTGGCGGCGGCGGCGGCGGTGGCGGCGGCGGGCGTGTGCCGCGGGCGGTGGCCGTGCGGGGCGCCACTGAGGGGTGGGGAGCAGCTACTCCCGCCGATCCCCTGCGGTGGTTGTCCCGTGGCCACCGGCCGCGCTCCTCCGTCGCGGCCGTCGTCGTCGTCGTCGTCCCCGCCGCGCGCCGCGGGCGGGGTCAACCGCGCCGCGCCGGGGAGGGGCGCCCTGCCCCCCCCTCTCCGTGGCCCGGCCTCGGCGGAGAGGCCGCGGCGCGCGGTCGGCCGCGGGGGCCGACCCGCCCGCCTCGTGGTAACGGGCGACGCCCGGCAGAGAGCGCGCGCTCTCTGCCCCTTCCTCGGCCGCGGGGCGACGGCCGCCGGGGCCCGCCCGCGCTCTCTCTCCTGGGCCCGCCGCCGCGGTCTCTGGCGCGCGCGGCGGCGCCGCGTCCGGCGCGTCCGGCGCCTCTCTTCCCCTCGACGGCCTTTCCTTCCTCGAAGGCGCGGCGCGGCGGCGCCGTCGTCCGCCGGCCGTCCCCTGGCTCGACCGCCCCGCCCGCCGGTGGGGGGGGGGCGAGCGCTCGGCGGGCCCTCCGGCGGCGGAGGCCCGCGAGCGCGGGCGACCCCGTGGCGAGCGGCGGCGGCGCCGCTCGACGGGTGTCCCTCCCTGCGGGGACGGTCGGCCGGACGGCGCCCGCCGTCGGCCGGCGGCGGTCCCGTCCCGGGCTCCGCTCGTCGCCTCGCCTCCGTCGCCCTTGCCCGCGCGGCCGCGTGTGGGCCGCGCAGGAAGGCGTGCGGGGGCGGCCGCGGGGGCGCTCCTCCCCGCCCGGTCTCCGCGTGCGAACGAGGAGAGCGGGCGTTGCCCCCCGGCTCAGCCGCCGCGGCGCCTTCCCGCCGGGCGCGTGCCCGAGGCGAGGGGCCCCGGCGGTGCGAGGCGGCGGCGGCGGTCCCGGGCGTGTGCCGCCCCGGCGGCGGCCGGGTCTGCCGTCCGGCAGGCCTCGGGCGCAGGCGACGCCGGCTCGGCTCTCGGTGGCGCCCGCCTCCGGGGCCGGCGGCGGAGCGCGTCCGCCGGTCGCTCGCCCGCCCGCCCGGCGGGGGAGCGGTCCCGCGGGAGGCGTGCCGGCGGGCTGTGCCGGTCGCCGTCGCGTGCCCGTCTCGAGCCCAGGGGAAAGGCCCGTGCCCGTGGTGGTGGGGGGAAGAGAGAGACAACGCCGGCCGCGCGGCGGCGCGGCGGCGCTCCGCGCCAGGCCCGCGGCGTCGGGGCCGAGGGGAGAGCCGGCGCGGCGCGGGGGCCGACGGCCGCGCGCCCCCGGCCGCGTGCCGTGTGCGTTGTGCGCGTCGTCCCGTGAAAGCGAGAAGCGGGCGGGCCGCCCTGTGCCCCCCGCGTGTCCGGCGCGCGCCGCCCGGCCCTCCGCGCGGAGGCCGGGCCGAGCCCGGGCGCCTGGGCCGCCTCCGAAGGACGGCGTGGGTGAGGTCGGCGTCTCCCCTCGCGGGGGGAGGCGGTCGGGGGCGCGGGCTCCCCCGCCTCTTGGCCGGCCTTCGGAGAGTGGGTTTGTTTTTTTCCTTTTTTTTCCTCCCGTTTTCCGTGTGCTCGTACGGTCTCGGAAGCCAGGCGCGCGCCCGCGCGTCCTCGGCGGCATTGTCCTAAACCAAAAAAGGGGCCGCTCTGGCGTGAGCGGTGCCCGAAAGGCAGACAACTCTTAGCGGTGGATCACTCGGCTCGTGCGTCGATGAAGAACGCAGCTAGCTGCGAGAATTAATGTGAATTGCAGGACACATTGATCATCGACACTTCGAACGCACTTGCGGCCCCGGGTTCCTCCCGGGGCTACGCCTGTCTGAGCGTCGCTTGACGATCAATCGCCGTCCGGGGGCCACCCCGGCGGCGCGGCTGGGGTCGCCTCGCAGGCCCGTCGCCCGCGGCGGGCGGCTGCGGCGGCGGCGGCGGCGGCGTGCCGCCGGTGGCCGGAGGGAAGGCGGTCAGGGGTGTTGGGCGAGGGAAGCGTTTCCCTCGGCGGGCCTCGATCCCTTCCCTGCGGGCCCGGCGGGCGTCGCCGCGGTCGTCGTCGTCGTCGCCGCCGCGCGAGGGCCTTCGTCCCCCTAAATGCAGACTCGGGGAGCGCTCCGTAGCTCCCCGCTCCCGGAGCGAGCCGCTGGGGCGGAGCTCGTCCTCGCCGCGGGGCCGCGCCGCGGATGCGGCGGCGCGGCGGCCTCGGGGAGAGCGAGAGACGGCGTCGAAAGGCGCCGCCGAGGGCCGAGAGAGAAAGAGAGCAAGGGAGAGAGGGGCGAGAAGGGGAGGCGAGGCGCGGGCCTCGCCCCCGGCCTTCCCCCCCGCGCGGGCGGCTGTCTGCGGGTGGGTACCGCGGCGGTACCGTGCCGTGCTGCCGCGCGCGCGAGGCGAGAGCGCCGGGGACGGGGGGGGGTTCCGGCCCCCCTCCTCTCCCTTCGCCCGCGCCCCCCCCTCCCCTCCTCTTCTGTCTCGGTCTCGGGGCGC
>NW_027509918.1:97500-102500 GCF_051311805.1 Agelaius phoeniceus
CCGGGGTAGACCTGATGTCCTAGGCTTCGGGGTAGACCTGATGGCCGAGGCCCCTAGGCTAGACCTGTTGTCCCGGGCCGCCGGGGCAGACCTGTTGTCCCAGGCCCCTTGGGTAGACCTGTTGTCCCGGGCCGGCCTTGGCCTACGGCAGCCTGGGCCTCCGGGGTAGACCTGACAGCCGAGGCCCGGGGTAGACCTGTTGTCCTAGGCTTCGGGGTAGACCTGTTGTCCCGGGCCTCCGGGGCAGACCTGTTGTCCCGCGCCGCCGGGGTAGACCTGTTGTCCCAGGCCCCTTGGGTAGACCTGTTGTCCCGGGCCCCTTGGGGTAGACCTGTTGTCCCGGGCCGCCGGGGTAGACCTGATGTCCTGCGCTTCCGGGGTAGACCTGATAGCCCAGGCCCCTTGGGGTAGACCTTTTGTCCCAGGCCCTGGGGGTAGACCTGTTGTCCCCGGGCGGGCCCTCGCCTACGGCAGCCCGGCCCCTTGGCTAGACCTGTTGTCCCAGGCCCCTAGGGTAGACCTGTTGTCCCAGGCTCTTGGCTAGACCTGTTGTCCCGGGCCGGCCTTGGCCTACGGCAGCCTAGCAAGCGGCAAAAGGATGCAGACAGCGCCGGGGAGGCTGATGGGGGAGGGCGGGGCGCCCCCAACCGCCCATGGCCGGCTGCGCTTGCCACAGAGCGGGCAGGGCCAGGGGCCGGGGCAGGGCCAGGGAGAGAGGGCACGCCAGAGCGTGAATGCCTATGGGCGGGCCGGCGGGCGGCTGCGCGCGCGCGGGTGGCAGGGGGGGCCGGGTGGAGGTGGCTGGGGAGGGGTTGGCGAGGGGGCGGGGATGGTTGGCCGCGCCTTCCTTTCACGCGCAGCGGTGTGGTAGCCTGCAGGCGTGGCCGTGCGTTAGGGTTAGGGTTAGGGTTAGTTGGGGGGGGGGGGGGGGGGGGTTAGGGTTAGGGTTAGGGTTAGGGTTAGTGGGGGGGGGGGTTAGGGTTAGGGTTAGGGTTAGGGTTAGGGTTAGGGTTAGTGGGGGGGGGGTTAGGGGGTTAGGGTTAGGGTTAGGGTTAGTGGGGGGGGGGTTAGGGTTAGGGTTAGGGTTAGGGTTAGGGTTAGTGGGGGGCGGGGGGAGTTAGGGTTAGTGTTAGGGTTAGGGTTAGTCGGGGGCGGGGGGAGTTAGGGTTAGGGTTAGGGTTAGTTGGGGGGGGGGGTGCGTGTCACTGTTTCTGTCTCTGTGCGGACCAGGGCCGGTGGCTTCGTGCCGGCCCCGGGCGCCTCGGCACCGAGTCCCCACGGCCCCCTAGAGTCACGTCGAGGGCCCAAGACCTCTGCGGACCGTGAAACAACCCGCCCGAAAGCTACACACAGCGCCTGTGTGCTGGCGGCGGTGCCGGCGGCCGCCGTCGCCTCTACCGGCGGGCGGGGCGGGGCGGGGCGGGGAGGGGAGGGGAGGGGCGCGGCGGGGCGAGCCGCATCGGGGCCAGGGGGGCCGGCCTGGGTAGGTTCCACCCCAGGAGGGCGTGGCGGGGCAGGGCGGGGGGTGGGTGGTGGGGGCGCTGTTTGGCCAGGTCAGCGTGTCAGCAGGCAGAGCACCGGCCTCGGCTTGCCCGTCGGCTCGGCTGGGGGCGCTTCCGATACGAAAGAAAAAGAAATCAAATGGGTCAATTTTTGGGTTGGTTTGCTTTCCCGGATAAGTTTCTCGTTCCAAGCAAATAGAAGAGCCATTCTTTCAGGAAAGGAGAAAAGAAAAAGGGGCGGGGCGGGGGGGGGCCCGGGGGGGTGGGGGACAACCCAAGAAAACCCAAATCCAAACCACAAGCCCCCCAACCCCCCCCAAAAAAACCACCTCAAAAATCAGTATCAGAGAAAGCCAAAGCAACTGGAAAAAACCCCCAAAAAACCCCCAAAACAGCCCCCCCCCCCCCCCCCAGAAAAACAAAACAAAACAAAATACCAAAGCAAACCCAAACCAAATCCCCCCAAAGAACAACAACAAAAAAATGGAAAACATGTCATGGTCTTGAAAGGGGGGGGTGGGGTTGGGGTTCATTGTGTGGGACGGGGGGTCGATCGAGCCATCTGGCTCCGGGGTGTTATGAGGCTGTGAGCTTCGCCCGGCTCCGGGGTCGCTGGGCACGGCGAGGTGCCCGGGCGGCGGGCGACAACAGGGGGACAGCAGGTCTACCATGGATCCGAGCCGGACCCGGCTCATCAGGTCTACCCCGGCGGCGGCTGGGGACATCAGGTCTACCCCGGCTCCGGCCGGGGACATCAGGTCTACCCCGGCTGCGGCCGGGGACATCAGGTCTACCCCGGCTCCGGTCGGGGACATCAGGTCTACCCCGGCTCCGCCCGGGGACATCAGGTCTACCCCGGCTGCGGCCGGGGACAACAGGTCTACCCCGGCTCCGGTCGGGGACATCAGGTCTACCCCGGCTCCGGCCGGGGACATCAGGTCTACCCCGGCTCCGCCCGGGGACATCAGGTCTACCCCCGCTGCGGCCGGGGACATCAGGTCTACCCCGGCTGCGGCCGGGGACATCAGGTCTACCCCGGCTCCGGCCGGGGACAACAGGTCTACCTCCGCTGCAGCCGGGGACATCAGGTCTACCCCGGCTGCGGCCGGGGACATCAGGTCTACCCCGGCTCCGGTCGGGGACATCAGGTCTACCCCGGCTCCGCCTGGGGACATCAGGTCTACCCCGGCTGCGGCCGGGGACAACAGGTCTACCCCGGCTCCGGCCGGGGACATCAGGTCTACCCCGGCTCCGCCCGGGGACATCAGGTCTACCCCGGCTCCGCCCGGGGACATCAGGTCTACCCCGGCTCCGGCCGGGGACATCAGGTCTACCCCGGCTGCGGCCGGGGACAACAGGTCTACCCCGGCTCCGGTCGGGGACAACAGGTCTACCTCCGCTGTGGCCGGGGACATCAGGTCTACCCCGGCTCCGGTCGGGGACATCAGGTCTACCCCGGCTCCGGCCGGGGACATCAGGTCTACCCCGGCTCCGCCCGGGGACAACAGGTCTACCCCGGCTGCGGCCGGGGACATCAGGTCTACCCCGGCTCCGGTCGGGGACATCAGGTCTACCCCCGCTGCGGCCGGGGACATCAGGTCTACCCCGGCTCCGCCCGGGGACATCAGGTCTACCCCGGCTGCGGCCGGGGACATCAGGTCTACCCCGGCTCCGGTCGGGGACATCAGGTCTACCCCGGCTGCGGCCGGGGACATCAGGTCTACCCCGGCTCCGGTCGGGGACAACAGGTCTACCCCGGCTCCGGCCGGGGACATCAGGTCTACCCCGGCTGCGGCCGGGGACATCAGGTCTACCCCGGCTCCGGCCGGGGACAACAGGTCTACCCCGGCTGCGGCCGGGGACATCAGGTCTACCCCGGCTCCGGTCGGGGACATCAGGTCTACCCCGGCTCCGGCCGGGGACAACAGGTCTACCTCCGCTGTGGCCGGGGACATCAGGTCTACCCCGGCTCCGGTCGGGGACAACAGGTCTACCCCGGCTGCGGCCGGGGACATCAGGTCTACCCCGGCTGCGGCCGGGGACATCAGGTCTACCCCGGCTCCGGCCGGGGACAACAGGTCTACCCCGGCTGCGGCCGGGGACATCAGGTCTACCCCGGCTCCGGTCGGGGACATCAGGTCTACCCCGGCTCCGGTCGGGGACATCAGGTCTACCCCGGCTCCGCCCGGGGACATCAGGTCTACCCCGGCTCCGCCCGGGGACAACAGGTCTACCCCGGCTCCGGTCGGGGACATCAGGTCTACCTCGCTCCGGGGTCCGCCGGGGGCCGGCCTTGCCCCCTGGTGGCGGGCGCCGGCCGGGGACATCAGGTCTACCTCGCTCCGGCGGGACTTAGTGCAATTTCGGCGCCGGCCGGGTAGACCTGTTGTCCCGGCCGTCTGCGGAAGTTCACCAAGGGGTCGCTGTTGTCGGCCGCCTCCGGCTGCGTCATGGTAGGAGGCGGCCTGCGTTGGCGCCCCTCCCCGGTCGAGCTGCATTGGTCCTCTTGGAGGCCTGGCCGGCTTTGGACTCGTCTGTCCGTCTTATGGGAGCGAGGTGACGGGCCGCATCCCCGCAGGTTGACCCCGTACCTGCGTCCGAGGCGGAGCGGAGCGGCCGCGCGTGCGGTCGCCAGGGCCAAGCGAGTGCCGCCTAGCCGGGACGAAGCGCGCGTGCCTTTGTGTCCCGGCTCCCGTCCTTCCCAGGGAAAAGTGGGTCCAGTTGGCCAGGCGAGAGAGAAGGGGCCGCGCGAAAGAGCCGGATCCGCGGAGGCGAGAGAGAAGGGCCGCGCAAGAGCGGATCCGGAGAAGGCCGAGAGAGAGAGCAAGAAGGGGGCGAAAGACGATCCGAGAAAGCTGCTCGCCGGCCCCGAGGCGGGGAGAGAGAGCCGAGAGAGCGAGAGCGAGCCCAGAGAGAGAGTTGCCGAGAGAGAAAGAGAAGCCGCGAGCAGCGTGTCCCGCTCCGGCCCGGCTTCTGCCGGTCGATTGGCCACGGGGGGGGGCGGCCCCCCCCGGGCACCGGTGGCGGGCGAGGCGGCGGCGCCTCGTCCCTTTTCTGCCCGGCCTTAAGCCGGGGGCCCGCTCGGCGGGCGCGGTTTTGGGCCCGTCGGTCCGCCTCGGCGGTGGCGGCGGTGCTCGGCCCGCGTTGGAGAAGCCGTCCCCCCCCCTCGGCCTTAAGCCGGGGACCCGCCTTGTGGCGGGCAGAATTTTTGGGCCTAGTTCTTTTTTTTTTTTTTTTTGAACTTGCCGGGCCCGGCACCCGACGGAGAGCCCCCCGGACTGGTCCTGGGCGAGGCGGCGGCGCCTCGCCTACCTCGGTCGTGGCCGGATCGACTGAGCCGCTTGTGCCGGGCGGGGCCGGCTTTGCCGCTTTGCCGGGTCGGTTGCTTTCGGTTGAGGCGGGCGGAGTGTGGGGGGCACCCGCCAGGCCTCCTCCGCGGGCCTTGTGTCTTTTTCTCTGGCGGCCCTAAGCCGCGGCACTGAGGAGCGTTGCGACGAC
>NW_027509918.1:107500-110000 GCF_051311805.1 Agelaius phoeniceus
CGCCGGGGAGGGGCGCCCTGCCCCCCCCTCTCCGTGGCCCGGCCTCGGCGGAGAGGCCGCGGCGCGCGGTCGGCCGCGGGGGCCGACCCGCCCGCCTCGTGGTAACGGGCGACGCCCGGCAGAGAGCGCGCGCTCTCTGCCCCTTCCTCGGCCGCGGGGCGACGGCCGCCGGGGCCCGCCCGCGCTCTCTCTCCTGGGCCCGCCGCCGCGGTCTCTGGCGCGCGCGGCGGCGCCGCGTCCGGCGCGTCCGGCGCCTCTCTTCCCCTCGACGGCCTTTCCTTCCTCGAAGGCGCGGCGCGGCGGCGCCGTCGTCCGCCGGCCGTCCCCTGGCTCGACCGCCCCGCCCGCCGGTGGGGGGGGGGGCGAGCGCTCGGCGGGCCCTCCGGCGGCGGAGGCCCGCGAGCGCGGGCGACCCCGTGGCGAGCGGCGGCGGCGCCGCTCGACGGGTGTCCCTCCCTGCGGGGACGGTCGGCCGGACGGCGCCCGCCGTCGGCCGGCGGCGGTCCCGTCCCGGGCTCCGCTCGTCGCCTCGCCTCCGTCGCCCTTGCCCGCGCGGCCGCGTGTGGGCCGCGCAGGAAGGCGTGCGGGGGCGGCCGCGGGGGCGCTCCTCCCCGCCCGGTCTCCGCGTGCGAACGAGGAGAGCGGGCGTTGCCCCCCGGCTCAGCCGCCGCGGCGCCTTCCGCCGGGCGCGTGCCCGAGGCGAGGGGCCCCGGCGGTGCGAGGCGGCGGCGGCGGTCCCGGGCGCGTGCCGCCCCGGCGGCGGCCGGGTCTGCCGTCCGGCAGGCCTCGGGCGCAGGCGACGCCGGCTCGGCTCTCGGTGGCGCCCGCCTCCGGGGCCGGCGGCGGAGCGCGTCCGCCGGTCGCTCGCCCGCCCGCCCGGCGGGGGAGCGGTCCCGCGGGAGGCGTGCCGGCGGGCTGTGCCGGTCGCCGTCGCGTGCCCGTCTCGAGCCCAGGGGAAAGGCCCGTGCCCGTGGTGGTGGGGGGAAGAGAGAGACAACGCCGGCCGCGCGGCGGCGCGGCGGCGCTCCGCGCCAGGCCCGCGGCGTCGGGGCCGAGGGGAGAGCCGGCGCGGCGCGGGGGCCGACGGCCGCGCGCCCCCGGCCGCGTGCCGTGTGCGTTGTGCGCGTCGTCCCGTGAAAGCGAGAAGCGGGCGGGCCGCCCTGTGCCCCCCGCGTGTCCGGCGCGCGCCGCCCGGCCCTCCGCGCGGAGGCCGGGCCGAGCCCGGGCGCCTGGGCCGCCTCCGAAGGACGGCGTGGGTGAGGTCGGCGTCTCCCCTCGCGGGGGGAGGCGGTCGGGGGCGCGGGCTCCCCCGCCTCTTGGCCGGCCTTCGGAGAGTGGGTTTGTTTTTTTCCTTTTTTTTCCTCCCGTTTTCCGTGTGCTCGTACGGTCTCGGAAGCCAGGCGCGCGCCCGCGCGTCCTCGGCGGCATTGTCCTAAACCAAAAAAGGGGCCGCTCTGGCGTGAGCGGTGCCCGAAAGGCAGACAACTCTTAGCGGTGGATCACTCGGCTCGTGCGTCGATGAAGAACGCAGCTAGCTGCGAGAATTAATGTGAATTGCAGGACACATTGATCATCGACACTTCGAACGCACTTGCGGCCCCGGGTTCCTCCCGGGGCTACGCCTGTCTGAGCGTCGCTTGACGATCAATCGCCGTCCGGGGGCCACCCCGGCGGCGCGGCTGGGGTCGCCTCGCAGGCCCGTCGCCCGCGGCGGGCGGCGGCGGCGGCGGCGGCGTGCCGCCGGTGGCCGGAGGGAAGGCGGTCAGGGGTGTTCGGCGAGGGAAGCGTTTCCCTCGGCGGGCCTCGATCCCTTCCCTGCGGGCCCGGCGGGCGTCGCCGCGGTCGTCGTCGCCGCCGCGCGAGGGCCTTCGTCCCCCTAAATGCAGACTCGGGGAGCGCTCCGTAGCTCCCCGCTCCCGGAGCGAGCCGCTGGGGCGGAGCTCGTCCTCGCCGCGGGGCCGCGCCGCGGATGCGGCGGCGCGGCGGCCTCGGGGAGAGCGAGAGACGGCGTCGAAAGGCGCCGCCGAGCGAGGGCCGAGAGAGAAAGAGAGCAAGGGAGAGAGGGGCGAGAAGGGGAGGCGAGGCGCGGGCCTCGCCCCCGGCCTTCCCCCCCGCGCGGGCGGCTGTCTGCGGGTGGGTACCGCGGCGGTACCGTGCCGTGCTGCCGCGCGCGCGAGGCGAGAGCGCCGGGGACGGGGGGGGGGTTCCGGCCCCCCTCCTCTCCCTTCGCCCGCGCCCCCCCCTCCCCTCCTCTTCTGTCTCGGTCTCGGGGCGCGCCCGAAGGGCGCCGTCGCTCCCCTCTCTCTCCCCTTCGCCGAGGCCGTCGCACACGCCGCCGCCGCCCGGCCGGTCCTCCCGCGCGGGGCCGTCTCTGCCGCGCTTCCCTTTTCGGTTCTCGTCTCCGGGATGGGGCTCTCCGTCTCTCTCTCTCCGTCGCCGGCCGGCCGGGCGGTCGGTCGGTAAGGGGAGAGAGAGAAAAAGGCGGCCGTCTCCGCGCGCG
>NW_027509918.1:117500-122500 GCF_051311805.1 Agelaius phoeniceus
TTGTCCCAGGCCCCTTGGGTAGACCTGTTGTCCCGGGCCCCTTGGGGTAGACCTGTTGTCCCGGGCCGCCGGGGTAGACCTGATGTCCTGCGCTTCCGGGGTAGACCTGATAGCCCAGGCCCCTTGGGGTAGACCTTTTGTCCCAGGCCCTGGGGGTAGACCTGTTGTCCCCGGGCGGGCCCTCGCCTACGGCAGCCCGGCCCCTTGGCTAGACCTGTTGTCCCAGGCCCCTAGGGTAGACCTGTTGTCCCAGGCTCTTGGCTAGACCTGTTGTCCCGGGCCGGCCTTGGCCTACGGCAGCCTAGCAAGCGGCAAAAGGATGCAGACAGCGCCGGGGAGGCTGATGGGGGAGGGCGGGGCGCCCCCAACCGCCCATGGCCGGCTGCGCTTGCCACAGAGCGGGCAGGGCCAGGGGCCGGGGCAGGGCCAGGGAGAGAGGGCACGCCAGAGCGTGAATGCCTATGGGCGGGCCGGCGGGCGGCTGCGCGCGCGCGGGTGGCAGGGGGGGCCGGGTGGAGGTGGCTGGGGAGGGGTTGGCGAGGGGGCGGGGATGGTTGGCCGCGCCTTCCTTTCACGCGCAGCGGTGTGGTAGCCTGCAGGCGTGGCCGTGCGTTAGGGTTAGGGTTAGGGTTAGTTGGGGGGGGGGGGGGGGGGGTTAGGGTTAGGGTTAGGGTTAGGGTTAGTGGGGGGGGGGGTTAGGGTTAGGGTTAGGGTTAGGGTTAGGGTTAGGGTTAGTGGGGGGGGGGTTAGGGGGTTAGGGTTAGGGTTAGGGTTAGTGGGGGGGGGGTTAGGGTTAGGGTTAGGGTTAGGGTTAGGGTTAGTGGGGGGCGGGGGGAGTTAGGGTTAGTGTTAGGGTTAGGGTTAGTCGGGGGCGGGGGGAGTTAGGGTTAGGGTTAGGGTTAGTTGGGGGGGGGGGTGCGTGTCACTGTTTCTGTCTCTGTGCGGACCAGGGCCGGTGGCTTCGTGCCGGCCCCGGGCGCCTCGGCACCGAGTCCCCACGGCCCCCTAGAGTCACGTCGAGGGCCCAAGACCTCTGCGGACCGTGAAACAACCCGCCCGAAAGCTACACACAGCGCCTGTGTGCTGGCGGCGGTGCCGGCGGCCGCCGTCGCCTCTACCGGCGGGCGGGGCGGGGCGGGGCGGGGAGGGGAGGGGAGGGGCGCGGCGGGGCGAGCCGCATCGGGGCCAGGGGGGCCGGCCTGGGTAGGTTCCACCCCAGGAGGGCGTGGCGGGGCAGGGCGGGGGGTGGGTGGTGGGGGCGCTGTTTGGCCAGGTCAGCGTGTCAGCAGGCAGAGCACCGGCCTCGGCTTGCCCGTCGGCTCGGCTGGGGGCGCTTCCGATACGAAAGAAAAAGAAATCAAATGGGTCAATTTTTGGGTTGGTTTGCTTTCCCGGATAAGTTTCTCGTTCCAAGCAAATAGAAGAGCCATTCTTTCAGGAAAGGAGAAAAGAAAAAGGGGCGGGGCGGGGGGGGGCCCGGGGGGGTGGGGGACAACCCAAGAAAACCCAAATCCAAACCACAAGCCCCCCAACCCCCCCCAAAAAAACCACCTCAAAAATCAGTATCAGAGAAAGCCAAAGCAACTGGAAAAAACCCCCAAAAAACCCCCAAAACAGCCCCCCCCCCCCCCCCCCAGAAAAACAAAACAAAACAAAATACCAAAGCAAACCCAAACCAAATCCCCCCAAAGAACAACAACAAAAAAATGGAAAACATGTCATGGTCTTGAAAGGGGGGGGTGGGGTTGGGGTTCATTGTGTGGGACGGGGGGTCGATCGAGCCATCTGGCTCCGGGGTGTTATGAGGCTGTGAGCTTCGCCCGGCTCCGGGGTCGCTGGGCACGGCGAGGTGCCCGGGCGGCGGGCGACAACAGGGGGACAGCAGGTCTACCATGGATCCGAGCCGGACCCGGCTCATCAGGTCTACCCCGGCGGCGGCTGGGGACATCAGGTCTACCCCGGCTCCGGCCGGGGACATCAGGTCTACCCCGGCTGCGGCCGGGGACATCAGGTCTACCCCGGCTCCGGTCGGGGACATCAGGTCTACCCCGGCTCCGCCCGGGGACATCAGGTCTACCCCGGCTGCGGCCGGGGACAACAGGTCTACCCCGGCTCCGGTCGGGGACATCAGGTCTACCCCGGCTCCGGCCGGGGACATCAGGTCTACCCCGGCTCCGCCCGGGGACATCAGGTCTACCCCCGCTGCGGCCGGGGACATCAGGTCTACCCCGGCTGCGGCCGGGGACATCAGGTCTACCCCGGCTCCGGCCGGGGACAACAGGTCTACCTCCGCTGCAGCCGGGGACATCAGGTCTACCCCGGCTGCGGCCGGGGACATCAGGTCTACCCCGGCTCCGGTCGGGGACATCAGGTCTACCCCGGCTCCGCCTGGGGACATCAGGTCTACCCCGGCTGCGGCCGGGGACAACAGGTCTACCCCGGCTCCGGCCGGGGACATCAGGTCTACCCCGGCTCCGCCCGGGGACATCAGGTCTACCCCGGCTCCGCCCGGGGACATCAGGTCTACCCCGGCTCCGGCCGGGGACATCAGGTCTACCCCGGCTGCGGCCGGGGACAACAGGTCTACCCCGGCTCCGGTCGGGGACAACAGGTCTACCTCCGCTGTGGCCGGGGACATCAGGTCTACCCCGGCTCCGGTCGGGGACATCAGGTCTACCCCGGCTCCGGCCGGGGACATCAGGTCTACCCCGGCTCCGCCCGGGGACAACAGGTCTACCCCGGCTGCGGCCGGGGACATCAGGTCTACCCCGGCTCCGGTCGGGGACATCAGGTCTACCCCCGCTGCGGCCGGGGACATCAGGTCTACCCCGGCTCCGCCCGGGGACATCAGGTCTACCCCGGCTGCGGCCGGGGACATCAGGTCTACCCCGGCTCCGGTCGGGGACATCAGGTCTACCCCGGCTGCGGCCGGGGACATCAGGTCTACCCCGGCTCCGGTCGGGGACAACAGGTCTACCCCGGCTCCGGCCGGGGACATCAGGTCTACCCCGGCTGCGGCCGGGGACATCAGGTCTACCCCGGCTCCGGCCGGGGACAACAGGTCTACCCCGGCTGCGGCCGGGGACATCAGGTCTACCCCGGCTCCGGTCGGGGACATCAGGTCTACCCCGGCTCCGGCCGGGGACAACAGGTCTACCTCCGCTGTGGCCGGGGACATCAGGTCTACCCCGGCTCCGGTCGGGGACAACAGGTCTACCCCGGCTGCGGCTGGGGACATCAGGTCTACCCCGTCTGCGGCCGGGGACATCAGGTCTACCCCGGCTCCGGCCGGGGACAACAGGTCTACCCCGGCTGCGGCCGGGGACATCAGGTCTACCCCGGCTCCGGTCGGGGACATCAGGTCTACCCCGGCTCCGGTCGGGGACATCAGGTCTACCCCGGCTGCGGCCGGGGACATCAGGTCTACCCCGGCTCCGGTCGGGGACAACAGGTCTACCTCGCTCCGGGGTCCGCCGGGGGCCGGCCTTGCCCCCTGGTGGCGGGCGCCGGCCGGGGACATCAGGTCTACCTCGCTCCGGCGGGACTTAGTGCAATTTCGGCGCCGGCCGGGTAGACCTGTTGTCTCGGCCGTCTGCGGAAGTTCACCAAGGGGTCGCTGTTGTCGGCCGCCTCCGGCTGCGTCATGGTAGGAGGCGGCCTGCGTTGGCGCCCCTCCCCGGTCGAGCTGCATTGGTCCTCTTGGAGGCCTGGCCGGCTTTGGACTCGTCTGTCCGTCTTATGGGAGCGAGGTGACGGGCCGCATCCCCGCAGGTTGACCCCGTACCTGCGTCCGAGGCGGAGCGGAGCGGCCCGCGCGTGCGGTCGCCAGGGCCAAGCGAGTGCCGCCTAGCCGGGACGAAGCGCGCGTGCCTTTGTGTCCCGGCTCCCGTCCTTCCCAGGGAAAAGTGGGTCCAGTTGGCCAGGCGAGAGAGAAGGGGCCGCGCGAAAGAGGCGGATCCGCGGAGGCGAGAGAGAAGGGCCGCGCAAGAGCGGATCCGGAGAAGGCCGAGAGAGAGAGAGCAAGAAGGGGGCGAAAGACGATCCGAGAAAGCTGCTCGCCGGCCCCGAGGCGAGGCGGGGAGAGAGAGCCGAGAGAGCGAGAGCGAGCCCAGAGAGAGAGTTGCCGAGAGAGAAAGAGAAGCCGCGAGCAGCGTGTCCCGCTCCGGCCCGGCTTCTGCCGGTCGATTGGCCACGGGGGGGGGCGGCCCCCCCCGGGCACCGGTGGCGGGCGAGGCGGCGGCGCCTCGTCCCTTTTCTGCCCGGCCTTAAGCCGGGGGCCCGCTCGGCGGGCGCGGTTTTGGGCCCGTCGGTCCGCCTCGGCGGTGGCGGCGGCGGTGCTCGGCCCGCGTTGGAGAAGCCGTCCCCCTCCCTCGGCCTTAAGCCGGGGACCCGCCTTGTGGCGGGCAGAATTTTTGGGCCTAGTTCTTTTTTTTTTTTTTTTTGAACTTGCCGGGCCCGGCACCCGACGGAGAGCCCCCCGGACTGGTCCTGGGCGAGGCGGCGGCGCCTCGCCTACCTCGGTCGTGGCCGGATCGACTGAGCCGCTTGTGCCGGGCGGGGCCGGCTTTGCCGCTTTGCCGGGTCGGTTGCTTTCGGTTGAGGCGGGCGGAGTGTGGGGGGCACCCGCCAGGCCTCCTCCGCGGGCCTTGTGTCTTTTTCTCTGGCGGCCCTAAGCCGCGGCACTGAGGAGCGTTGCGACGACAGCGCGAGGCGGGATGCCGGTGAGTCCGTGGTGGGGAGGCAGTTGAGGCCCGTCACTCGGCCCCCCCGCTGCGGGCCCCTGGCCCCGTGGCCCCCGTGGCTAGCACGGGGCGTTGCGAACGCGCCTCCGTGTGCCTTTTTCTTTTGTCGTGCCGTCCCCCGGCCTTCTTTGTTCCGGCAGGGCAAGCCGACCGCCGCGAGGCCGGGCGAAAGCCGCCGGTGGCCCGTGGCCGCGCCAGGTCGGTGGCACTTTTTCTCGCACGCTCGGCCGGGTTCTCCCCGGGCCGCTCCAGTCCCGC
>NW_027509919.1:0-128994 GCF_051311805.1 Agelaius phoeniceus
AAGTCATTGGCCCAGGCTCTGGGTGTCAGATGACAGGTGGCGTCTGGGGCTCTAAGGACTTGCAGGGTCCTAGTTGCTGGCAGCTTTCGTTCTGGAAGGATCCAGCAGAGTTTGTAGATTCCTGGCTTGGCACTGCCCTGCCTGCCAGGCCAAGTGGCCACAAATGAAGGCCATTTTCCATGGGAAAAAGAAGTCCTTTCCCCAGGGTCTCAGGAATATGTTCAAGGTGGCGTTTGAGGCTCTAAGTACTTCCAGGGCCCTAGTTGCTGCCAGCTTTTCTTTTGGAAAAATCCAGCAACGATTGCATCATTCTAGCTAGGCTCCCACTTTCTGCCAGGGTGGGTGGCTGCCAAGGGAGGCCATTTGCCATGGGAAAAAGAAGTCCTTTCCCCAGGGTCTGGGTGTCAGATGAAAGGTGGCCTTTGGGGTTCTGAGGACTTGTAGGGTAGTACTTACTGGCTAGAGTAGAGGAAATGGATTCTATTTGAATATCTGTCTAGAGGCTTTGCCCCACAGGTCCTGGTTGTCCTTGATGGGCTGCAGCTGTGAGCATTGAAGAGAACTGGGATAAAAGGGGGCGGCGTAGCCATTCAGGGAGAGCCTTGAAGGAGCCCTGAACTGGGAAAGAACAGCATGCAGAAGAAAGCGTCTGTGCTGTGAAGATCTGCAGCCATAAGAACACACCGAGGAGGTATGGACTTTAGCAATCTGAGAACAGCATGATGGGACTCTAGAGAAATAGAACAACAACAAGTGGCAGCTTTAGATTTGGAGCAATCCAGCAAAGCTTGCAAATTTCTTGCTGGGCACCACCCTCTTGGTCAGGGCGAGTGGCCAGAAATGGAGGCCATTTTCCATGGGGAAAACGAAGTCATTGGCCCAGGCTCTGGGTGTCAGATGACAGGTGGCGTCTGGGGCTCTAAGGACTTGCAGGGTCCTAGTTGCTGGCAGCTTTCGTTCTGGAAGGATCCAGCAGAGTTTGTAGATTCCTGGCTTGGCACTGCCCTGCCTGCCAGGCCAAGTGGCCACAAATGAAGGCCATTTTCCATGGGAAAAAGAAGTCCTTTCCCCAGGGTCTCAGGAATATGTTCAAGGTGGCGTTTGAGGCTCTAAGTACTTCCAGGGCCCTAGTTGCTGCCAGCTTTTCTTTTGGAAAAATCCAGCAACGATTGCATCATTCTAGCTAGGCTCCCACTTTCTGCCAGGGTGGGTGGCTGCCAAGGGAGGCCATTTGCCATGGGAAAAAGAAGTCCTTTCCCCAGGGTCTGGGTGTCAGATGAAAGGTGGCCTTTGGGGTTCTGAGGACTTGTAGGGTAGTACTTACTGGCTAGAGTAGAGGAAATGGATTCTATTTGAATATCTGTCTAGAGGCTTTGCCCCACAGGTCCTGGTTGTCCTTGATGGGCTGCAGCTGTGAGCATTGAAGAGAACTGGGATAAAAGGGGGCGGCGTAGCCATTCAGGGAGAGCCTTGAAGGAGCCCTGAACTGGGAAAGAACAGCATGCAGAAGAAAGCGTCTGTGCTGTGAAGATCTGCAGCCATAAGAACACACCGAGGAGGTATGGACTTTAGCAAGCTGAGAACAGCATGATGGGACTCTAGAGAAATAGAACAACAACAAGTGGCAGCTTTAGATTTGGAGCAATCCAGCAAAGCTTGCAAATTTCTTGCTGGGCACCACCCTCTTGGTCAGGGCGAGTGGCCAGAAATGGAGGCCATTTTCCATGGGGAAAACGAAGTCATTGGCCCAGGCTCTGGGTGTCAGATGACAGGTGGCATCTGGGGCTCTAAGGACTTGCAGGGTCCTAGTTGCTGGCAGCTTTCGTTCTGGAAGGATCCAGCAGAGTTTGTAGATTCCTGGCTTGGCACTGCCCTGCCTGCCAGGCCAAGTGGCCACAAATGAAGGCCATTTTCCATGGGAAAAAGAAGTCCTTTCCCCAGGGTCTCAGGAATATGTTCAAGGTGGCGTTTGAGGCTCTAAGTACTTCCAGGGCCCTAGTTGCTGCCAGCTTTTCTTTTGGAAAAATCCAGCAACGATTGCATCATTCTAGCTAGGCTCCCACTTTCTGCCAGGGTGGGTGGCTGCCAAGGGAGGCCATTTGCCATGGGAAAAAGAAGTCCTTTCCCCAGGGTCTGGGTGTCAGATGAAAGGTGGCCTTTGGGGTTCTGAGGACTTGTAGGGTAGTACTTACTGGCTAGAGTAGAGGAAATGGATTCTATTTGAATATCTGTCTAGAGGCTTTGCCCCACAGGTCCTGGTTGTCCTTGATGGGCTGCAGCTGTGAGCATTGAAGAGAACTGGGATAAAAGGGGGCGGCGTAGCCATTCAGGGAGAGCCTTGAAGGAGCCCTGAACTGGGAAAGAACAGCATGCAGAAGAAAGCGTCTGTGCTGTGAAGATCTGCAGCCATAAGAACACACCGAGGAGGTATGGACTTTAGCAAGCTGAGAACAGCATGATGGGACTCTAGAGAAATAGAACAACAACAAGTGGCAGCTTTAGATTTGGAGCAATCCAGCAAAGCTTGCAAATTTCTTGCTGGGCACCACCCTCTTGGTCAGGGCGAGTGGCCAGAAATGGAGGCCATTTTCCATGGGGAAAACGAAGTCATTGGCCCAGGCTCTGGGTGTCAGATGACAGGTGGCATCTGGGGCTCTAAGGACTTGCAGGGTCCTAGTTGCTGGCAGCTTTCGTTCTGGAAGGATCCAGCAGAGTTTGTAGATTCCTGGCTTGGCACTGCCCTGCCTGCCAGGCCAAGTGGCCACAAATGAAGGCCATTTTCCATGGGAAAAAGAAGTCCTTTCCCCAGGGTCTCAGGAATATGTTCAAGGTGGCGTTTGAGGCTCTAAGTACTTCCAGGGCCCTAGTTGCTGCCAGCTTTTCTTTTGGAAAAATCCAGCAACGATTGCATCATTCTAGCTAGGCTCCCACTTTCTGCCAGGGTGAGTGGCTGCCAAGGGAGGCCATTTGCCATGGGAAAAAGAAGTCCTTTCCCCAGGGTCTGGGTGTCAGATGAAAGGTGGCCTTTGGGGTTCTGAGGACTTGTAGGGTAGTACTTACTGGCTAGAGTAGAGGAAATGGATTCTATTTGAATATCTGTCTAGAGGCTTTGCCCCACAGGTCCTGGTTGTCCTTGATGGGCTGCAGCTGTGAGCATTGAAGAGAACTGGGATAAAAGGGGGCGGCGTAGCCATTCAGGGAGAGCCTTGAAGGAGCCCCGAACTGGGAAAGAACAGCATGCAGAAGAAAGCGTCTGTGCTGTGAAGATCTGCAGCCATAAGAACACACCGAGGAGGTATGGACTTTAGCAAGCTGAGAACAGCATGATGGGACTCTAGAGAAATAGAACAACAACAAGTGGCAGCTTTCGATTTGGAGCAATCCAGCAAAGCTTGCAAATTTCTTGCTGGGCACCACCCTCTTGGTCAGGGCGAGTGGCCAGAAATGGAGGCCATTTTCCATGGGGAAAACGAAGTCATTGGCCCAGGCTCTGGGTGTCAGATGACAGGTGGCATCTGGGGCTCTAAGGACTTGCAGGGTCCTAGTTGCTGGCAGCTTTCGTTCTGGAAGGATCCAGCAGAGTTTGTAGATTCCTGGCTTGGCACTGCCCTGCCTGCCAGGCCAAGTGGCCACAAATGAAGGCCATTTTCCATGGGAAAAACGAAGTCCTTTCCCCAGGGTCTCAGGAATATGTTCAAGGTGGCGTTTGAGGCTCTAAGTACTTCCAGGGCCCTAGTTGCTGCCAGCTTTTCTTTTGGAAAAATCCAGCAACGATTGCATCATTCTAGCTAGGCTCCCACTTTCTGCCAGGGTGGGTGGCTGCCAAGGGAGGCCATTTGCCATGGGAAAAAGAAGTCCTTTCCCCAGGGTCTGGGTGTCAGATGAAAGGTGGCCTTTGGGGTTCTGAGGACTTGTAGGGTAGTACTTACTGGCTAGAGTAGAGGAAATGGATTCTATTTGAATATCTGTCTAGAGGCTTTGCCCCACAGGTCCTGGTTGTCCTTGATGGGCTGCAGCTGTGAGCATTGAAGAGAACTGGGATAAAAGGGGGCGGCGTAGCCATTCAGGGAGAGCCTTGAAGGAGCCCCGAACTGGGAAAGAACAGCATGCAGAAGAAAGCGTCTGTGCTGTGAAGATCTGCAGCCATAAGAACACACCGAGGAGGTATGGACTTTAGCAAGCTGAGAACAGCATGATGGGACTCTAGAGAAATAGAACAACAACAAGTGGCAGCTTTAGATTTGGAGCAATCCAGCAAAGCTTGCAAATTTCTTGCTGGGCACCACCCTCTTGGTCAGGGCGAGTGGCCAGAAATGGAGGCCATTTTCCATGGGGAAAACGAAGTCATTGGCCCAGGCTCTGGGTGTCAGATGACAGGTGGCATCTGGGGCTCTAAGGACTTGCAGGGTCCTAGTTGCTGGCAGCTTTCGTTCTGGAAGGATCCAGCAGAGTTTGTAGATTCCTGGCTTGGCACTGCCCTGCCTGCCAGGCCAAGTGGCCACAAATGAAGGCCATTTTCCATGGGAAAAAGAAGTCCTTTCCCCAGGGTCTCAGGAATATGTTCAAGGTGGCGTTTGAGGCTCTAAGTACTTCCAGGGCCCTAGTTGCTGCCAGCTTTTCTTTTGGAAAAATCCAGCAACGATTGCATCATTCTAGCTAGGCTCCCACTTTCTGCCAGGGTGGGTGGCTGCCAAGGGAGGCCATTTGCCATGGGAAAAAGAAGTCCTTTCCCCAGGGTCTGGGTGTCAGATGAAAGGTGGCCTTTGGGGTTCTGAGGACTTGTAGGGTAGTACTTACTGGCTAGAGTAGAGGAAATGGATTCTATTTGAATATCTGTCTAGAGGCTTTGCCCCACAGGTCCTGGTTGTCCTTGATGGGCTGCAGCTGTGAGCATTGAAGAGAACTGGGATAAAAGGGGGCGGCGTAGCCATTCAGGGAGAGCCTTGAAGGAGCCCTGAACTGGGAAAGAACAGCATGCAGAAGAAAGCGTCTGTGCTGTGAAGATCTGCAGCCATAAGAACACACCGAGGAGGTATGGACTTTAGCAAGCTGAGAACAGCATGATGGGACTCTAGAGAAATAGAACAACAACAAGTGGCAGCTTTAGATTTGGAGCAATCCAGCAAAGCTTGCAAATTTCTTGCTGGGCACCACCCTCTTGGTCAGGGCGAGTGGCCAGAAATGGAGGCCATTTTCCATGGGGAAAACGAAGTCATTGGCCCAGGCTCTGGGTGTCAGATGACTGGTGGCGTCTGGGGCTCTAAGGACTTGCAGGGTCCTAGTTGCTGGCAGCTTTCGTTCTGGAAGGATCCAGCAGAGTTTGTAGATTCCTGGCTTGGCACTGCCCTGCCTGCCAGGCCAAGTGGCCACAAATGAAGGCCATTTTCCATGGGAAAAAGAAGTCCTTTCCCCAGGGTCTCAGGAATATGTTCAAGGTGGCGTTTGAGGCTCTAAGTACTTCCAGGGCCCTAGTTGCTGCCAGCTTTTCTTTTGGAAAAATCCAGCAACGATTGCATCATTCTAGCTAGGCTCCCACTTTCTGCCAGGGTGGGTGGCTGCCAAGGGAGGCCATTTGCCATGGGAAAAAGAAGTCCTTTCCCCAGGGTCTGGGTGTCAGATGAAAGGTGGCCTTTGGGGTTCTGAGGACTTGTAGGGTAGTACTTACTGGCTAGAGTAGAGGAAATGGATTCTATTTGAATATCTGTCTAGAGGCTTTGCCCCACAGGTCCTGGTTGTCCTTGATGGGCTGCAGCTGTGAGCATTGAAGAGAACTGGGATAAAAGGGGGCGGCGTAGCCATTCAGGGAGAGCCTTGAAGGAGCCCCGAACTGGGAAAGAACAGCATGCAGAAGAAAGCGTCTGTGCTGTGAAGATCTGCAGCCATAAGAACACACCGAGGAGGTATGGACTTTAGCAATCTGAGAACAGCATGATGGGACTCTAGAGAAATAGAACAACAACAAGTGGCAGCTTTAGATTTGGAGCAATCCAGCAAAGCTTGCAAATTTCTTGCTGGGCACCACCCTCTTGGTCAGGGCGAGTGGCCAGAAATGGAGGCCATTTTCCATGGGGAAAACGAAGTCATTGGCCCAGGCTCTGGGTGTCAGATGACAGGTGGCATCTGGGGCTCTAAGGACTTGCAGGGTCCTAGTTGCTGGCAGCTTTCGTTCTGGAAGGATCCAGCAGAGTTTGTAGATTCCTGGCTTGGCACTGCCCTGCCTGCCAGGCCAAGTGGCCACAAATGAAGGCCATTTTCCATGGGAAAAAGAAGTCCTTTCCCCAGGGTCTCAGGAATATGTTCAAGGTGGCGTTTGAGGCTCTAAGTACTTCCAGGGCCCTAGTTGCTGCCAGCTTTTCTTTTGGAAAAATCCAGCAACGATTGCATCATTCTAGCTAGGCTCCCACTTTCTGCCAGGGTGGGTGGCTGCCAAGGGAGGCCATTTGCCATGGGAAAAAGAAGTCCTTTCCCCAGGGTCTGGGTGTCAGATGAAAGGTGGCCTTTGGGGTTCTGAGGACTTGTAGGGTAGTACTTACTGGCTAGAGTAGAGGAAATGGATTCTATTTGAATATCTGTCTAGAGGCTTTGCCCCACAGGTCCTGGTTGTCCTTGATGGGCTGCAGCTGTGAGCATTGAAGAGAACTGGGATAAAAGGGGGCGGCGTAGCCATTCAGGGAGAGCCTTGAAGGAGCCCTGAACTGGGAAAGAACAGCATGCAGAAGAAAGCGTCTGTGCTGTGAAGATCTGCAGCCATAAGAACACACCGAGGAGGTATGGACTTTAGCAAGCTGAGAACAGCATGATGGGACTCTAGAGAAATAGAACAACAACAAGTGGCAGCTTTAGATTTGGAGCAATCCAGCAAAGCTTGCAAATTTCTTGCTGGGCACCACCCTCTTGGTCAGGGCGAGTGGCCAGAAATGGAGGCCATTTTCCATGGGGAAAACGAAGTCATTGGCCCAGGCTCTGGGTGTCAGATGACAGGTGGCATCTGGGGCTCTAAGGACTTGCAGGGTCCTAGTTGCTGGCAGCTTTCGTTCTGGAAGGATCCAGCAGAGTTTGTAGATTCCTGGCTTGGCACTGCCCTGCCTGCCAGGCCAAGTGGCCACAAATGAAGGCCATTTTCCATGGGAAAAAGAAGTCCTTTCCCCAGGGTCTCAGGAATATGTTCAAGGTGGCGTTTGAGGCTCTAAGTACTTCCAGGGCCCTAGTTGCTGCCAGCTTTTCTTTTGGAAAAATCCAGCAACGATTGCATCATTCTAGCTAGGCTCCCACTTTCTGCCAGGGTGGGTGGCTGCCAAGGGAGGCCATTTGCCATGGGAAAAAGAAGTCCTTTCCCCAGGGTCTGGGTGTCAGATGAAAGGTGGCCTTTGGGGTTCTGAGGACTTGTAGGGTAGTACTTACTGGCTAGAGTAGAGGAAATGGATTCTATTTGAATATCTGTCTAGAGGCTTTGCCCCACAGGTCCTGGTTGTCCTTGATGGGCTGCAGCTGTGAGCATTGAAGAGAACTGGGATAAAAGGGGGCGGCGTAGCCATTCAGGGAGAGCCTTGAAGGAGCCCTGAACTGGGAAAGAACAGCATGCAGAAGAAAGCGTCTGTGCTGTGAAGATCTGCAGCCATAAGAACACACCGAGGAGGTATGGACTTTAGCAAGCTGAGAACAGCATGATGGGACTCTAGAGAAATAGAACAACAACAAGTGGCAGCTTTAGATTTGGAGCAATCCAGCAAAGCTTGCAAATTTCTTGCTGGGCACCACCCTCTTGGTCAGGGCGAGTGGCCAGAAATGGAGGCCATTTTCCATGGGGAAAACGAAGTCATTGGCCCAGGCTCTGGGTGTCAGATGACTGGTGGCATCTGGGGCTCTAAGGACTTGCAGGGTCCTAGTTGCTGGCAGCTTTCGTTCTGGAAGGATCCAGCAGAGTTTGTAGATTCCTGGCTTGGCACTGCCCTGCCTGCCAGGCCAAGTGGCCACAAATGAAGGCCATTTTCCATGGGAAAAAGAAGTCCTTTCCCCAGGGTCTCAGGAATATGTTCAAGGTGGCGTTTGAGGCTCTAAGTACTTCCAGGGCCCTAGTTGCTGCCAGCTTTTCTTTTGGAAAAATCCAGCAACGATTGCATCATTCTAGCTAGGCTCCCACTTTCTGCCAGGGTGGGTGGCTGCCAAGGGAGGCCATTTGCCATGGGAAAAAGAAGTCCTTTCCCCAGGGTCTGGGTGTCAGATGAAAGGTGGCCTTTGGGGTTCTGAGGACTTGTAGGGTAGTACTTACTGGCTAGAGTAGAGGAAATGGATTCTATTTGAATATCTGTCTAGAGGCTTTGCCCCACAGGTCCTGGTTGTCCTTGATGGGCTGCAGCTGTGAGCATTGAAGAGAACTGGGATAAAAGGGGGCGGCGTAGCCATTCAGGGAGAGCCTTGAAGGAGCCCCGAACTGGGAAAGAACAGCATGCAGAAGAAAGCGTCTGTGCTGTGAAGATCTGCAGCCATAAGAACACACCGAGGAGGTATGGACTTTAGCAAGCTGAGAACAGCATGATGGGACTCTAGAGAAATAGAACAACAACAAGTGGCAGCTTTAGATTTGGAGCAATCCAGCAAAGCTTGCAAATTTCTTGCTGGGCACCACCCTCTTGGTCAGGGCGAGTGGCCAGAAATGGAGGCCATTTTCCATGGGGAAAACGAAGTCATTGGCCCAGGCTCTGGGTGTCAGATGACAGGTGGCATCTGGGGCTCTAAGGACTTGCAGGGTCCTAGTTGCTGGCAGCTTTCGTTCTGGAAGGATCCAGCAGAGTTTGTAGATTCCTGGCTTGGCACTGCCCTGCCTGCCAGGCCAAGTGGCCACAAATGAAGGCCATTTTCCATGGGAAAAAGAAGTCCTTTCCCCAGGGTCTCAGGAATATGTTCAAGGTGGCGTTTGAGGCTCTAAGTACTTCCAGGGCCCTAGTTGCTGCCAGCTTTTCTTTTGGAAAAATCCAGCAACGATTGCATCATTCTAGCTAGGCTCCCACTTTCTGCCAGGGTGGGTGGCTGCCAAGGGAGGCCATTTGCCATGGGAAAAAGAAGTCCTTTCCCCAGGGTCTGGGTGTCAGATGAAAGGTGGCCTTTGGGGTTCTGAGGACTTGTAGGGTAGTACTTACTGGCTAGAGTAGAGGAAATGGATTCTATTTGAATATCTGTCTAGAGGCTTTGCCCCACAGGTCCTGGTTGTCCTTGATGGGCTGCAGCTGTGAGCATTGAAGAGAACTGGGATAAAAGGGGGCGGCGTAGCCATTCAGGGAGAGCCTTGAAGGAGCCCTGAACTGGGAAAGAACAGCATGCAGAAGAAAGCGTCTGTGCTGTGAAGATCTGCAGCCATAAGAACACACCGAGGAGGTATGGACTTTAGCAAGCTGAGAACAGCATGATGGGACTCTAGAGAAATAGAACAACAACAAGTGGCAGCTTTAGATTTGGAGCAATCCAGCAAAGCTTGCAAATTTCTTGCTGGGCACCACCCTCTTGGTCAGGGCGAGTGGCCAGAAATGGAGGCCATTTTCCATGGGGAAAACGAAGTCATTGGCCCAGGCTCTGGGTGTCAGATGACTGGTGGCGTCTGGGGCTCTAAGGACTTGCAGGGTCCTAGTTGCTGGCAGCTTTCGTTCTGGAAGGATCCAGCAGAGTTTGTAGATTCCTGGCTTGGCACTGCCCTGCCTGCCAGGCAAGTGGCCACAAATGAAGGCCATTTTCCATGGGAAAAAGAAGTCCTTTCCCCAGGGTCTCAGGAATATGTTCAAGGTGGCGTTTGAGGCTCTAAGTACTTCCAGGGCCCTAGTTGCTGCCAGCTTTTCTTTTGGAAAAATCCAGCAACGATTGCATCATTCTAGCTAGGCTCCCACTTTCTGCCAGGGTGGGTGGCTGCCAAGGGAGGCCATTTGCCATGGGAAAAAGAAGTCCTTTCCCCAGGTCTGGGTGTCAGATGAAAGGTGGCCTTTGGGGTTCTGAGGACTTGTAGGGTAGTACTTACTGGCTAGAGTAGAGGAAATGGATTCTATTTGAATATCTGTCTAGAGGCTTTGCCCCACAGGTCCTGGTTGTCCTTGATGGGCTGCAGCTGTGAGCATTGAAGAGAACTGGGATAAAAGGGGGCGGCGTAGCCATTCAGGGAGAGCCTTGAAGGAGCCCGAACTGGGAAAGAACAGCATGCAGAAGAAAGCGTCTGTGCTGTGAAGATCTGCAGCCATAAGAACACACCGAGGAGGTATGGACTTTAGCAATCTGAGAACAGCATGATGGGACTCTAGAGAAATAGAACAACAACAAGTGGCAGCTTTAGATTTGGAGCAATCCAGCAAAGCTTGCAAATTTCTTGCTGGGCACCACCCTCTTGGTCAGGGCGAGTGGCCAGAAATGGAGGCCATTTTCCATGGGGAAAACGAAGTCATTGGCCCAGGCTCTGGGTGTCAGATGACAGGTGGCATCTGGGGCTCTAAGGACTTGCAGGGTCCTAGTTGCTGGCAGCTTTCGTTCTGGAAGGATCCAGCAGAGTTTGTAGATTCCTGGCTTGGCACTGCCCTGCCTGCCAGGCCAAGTGGCCACAAATGAAGGCCATTTTCCATGGGAAAAAGAAGTCCTTTCCCCAGGGTCTCAGGAATATGTTCAAGGTGGCGTTTGAGGCTCTAAGTACTTCCAGGGCCCTAGTTGCTGCCAGCTTTTCTTTTGGAAAAATCCAGCAACGATTGCATCATTCTAGCTAGGCTCCCACTTTCTGCCAGGGTGGGTGGCTGCCAAGGGAGGCCATTTGCCATGGGAAAAAGAAGTCCTTTCCCCAGGGTCTGGGTGTCAGATGAAAGGTGGCCTTTGGGGTTCTGAGGACTTGTAGGGTAGTACTTACTGGCTAGAGTAGAGGAAATGGATTCTATTTGAATATCTGTCTAGAGGCTTTGCCCCACAGGTCCTGGTTGTCCTTGATGGGCTGCAGCTGTGAGCATTGAAGAGAACTGGGATAAAAGGGGGCGGCGTAGCCATTCAGGGAGAGCCTTGAAGGAGCCCTGAACTGGGAAAGAACAGCATGCAGAAGAAAGCGTCTGTGCTGTGAAGATCTGCAGCCATAAGAACACACCGAGGAGGTATGGACTTTAGCAAGCTGAGAACAGCATGATGGGACTCTAGAGAAATAGAACAACAACAAGTGGCAGCTTTAGATTTGGAGCAATCCAGCAAAGCTTGCAAATTTCTTGCTGGGCACCACCCTCTTGGTCAGGGCGAGTGGCCAGAAATGGAGGCCATTTTCCATGGGGAAAACGAAGTCATTGGCCCAGGCTCTGGGTGTCAGATGACAGGTGGCATCTGGGGCTCTAAGGACTTGCAGGGTCCTAGTTGCTGGCAGCTTTCGTTCTGGAAGGATCCAGCAGAGTTTGTAGATTCCTGGCTTGGCACTGCCCTGCCTGCCAGGCCAAGTGGCCACAAATGAAGGCCATTTTCCATGGGAAAAAGAAGTCCTTTCCCCAGGGTCTCAGGAATATGTTCAAGGTGGCGTTTGAGGCTCTAAGTACTTCCAGGGCCCTAGTTGCTGCCAGCTTTTCTTTTGGAAAAATCCAGCAACGATTGCATCATTCTAGCTAGGCTCCCACTTTCTGCCAGGGTGGGTGGCTGCCAAGGGAGGCCATTTGCCATGGGAAAAAGAAGTCCTTTCCCCAGGTCTGGGTGTCAGATGAAAGGTGGCCTTTGGGGTTCTGAGGACTTGTAGGGTAGTACTTACTGGCTAGAGTAGAGGAAATGGATTCTATTTGAATATCTGTCTAGAGGCTTTGCCCCACAGGTCCTGGTTGTCCTTGATGGGCTGCAGCTGTGAGCATTGAAGAGAACTGGGATAAAAGGGGGCGGCGTAGCCATTCAGGGAGAGCCTTGAAGGAGCCCTGAACTGGGAAAGAACAGCATGCAGAAGAAAGCGTCTGTGCTGTGAAGATCTGCAGCCATAAGAACACACCGAGGAGGTATGGACTTTAGCAAGCTGAGAACAGCATGATGGGACTCTAGAGAAATAGAACAACAACAAGTGGCAGCTTTAGATTTGGAGCAATCCAGCAAAGCTTGCAAATTTCTTGCTGGGCACCACCCTCTTGGTCAGGGCGAGTGGCCAGAAATGGAGGCCATTTTCCATGGGGAAAACGAAGTCATTGGCCCAGGCTCTGGGTGTCAGATGACTGGTGGCATCTGGGGCTCTAAGGACTTGCAGGGTCCTAGTTGCTGGCAGCTTTCGTTCTGGAAGGATCCAGCAGAGTTTGTAGATTCCTGGCTTGGCACTGCCCTGCCTGCCAGGCCAAGTGGCCACAAATGAAGGCCATTTTCCATGGGAAAAAGAAGTCCTTTCCCCAGGGTCTCAGGAATATGTTCAAGGTGGCGTTTGAGGCTCTAAGTACTTCCAGGGCCCTAGTTGCTGCCAGCTTTTCTTTTGGAAAAATCCAGCAACGATTGCATCATTCTAGCTAGGCTCCCACTTTCTGCCAGGGTGGGTGGCTGCCAAGGGAGGCCATTTGCCATGGGAAAAAGAAGTCCTTTCCCCAGGTCTGGGTGTCAGATGAAAGGTGGCCTTTGGGGTTCTGAGGACTTGTAGGGTAGTACTTACTGGCTAGAGTAGAGGAAATGGATTCTATTTGAATATCTGTCTAGAGGCTTTGCCCCACAGGTCCTGGTTGTCCTTGATGGGCTGCAGCTGTGAGCATTGAAGAGAACTGGGATAAAAGGGGGCGGCGTAGCCATTCAGGGAGAGCCTTGAAGGAGCCCCGAACTGGGAAAGAACAGCATGCAGAAGAAAGCGTCTGTGCTGTGAAGATCTGCAGCCATAAGAACACACCGAGGAGGTATGGACTTTAGCAAGCTGAGAACAGCATGATGGGACTCTAGAGAAATAGAACAACAACAAGTGGCAGCTTTAGATTTGGAGCAATCCAGCAAAGCTTGCAAATTTCTTGCTGGGCACCACCCTCTTGGTCAGGGCGAGTGGCCAGAAATGGAGGCCATTTTCCATGGGGAAAACGAAGTCATTGGCCCAGGCTCTGGGTGTCAGATGACTGGTGGCATCTGGGGCTCTAAGGACTTGCAGGGTCCTAGTTGCTGGCAGCTTTCGTTCTGGAAGGATCCAGCAGAGTTTGTAGATTCCTGGCTTGGCACTGCCCTGCCTGCCAGGCCAAGTGGCCACAAATGAAGGCCATTTTCCATGGGAAAAAGAAGTCCTTTCCCCAGGGTCTCAGGAATATGTTCAAGGTGGCGTTTGAGGCTCTAAGTACTTCCAGGGCCCTAGTTGCTGCCAGCTTTTCTTTTGGAAAAATCCAGCAACGATTGCATCATTCTAGCTAGGCTCCCACTTTCTGCCAGGGTGGGTGGCTGCCAAGGGAGGCCATTTGCCATGGGAAAAAGAAGTCCTTTCCCCAGGGTCTGGGTGTCAGATGAAAGGTGGCCTTTGGGGTTCTGAGGACTTGTAGGGTAGTACTTACTGGCTAGAGTAGAGGAAATGGATTCTATTTGAATATCTGTCTAGAGGCTTTGCCCCACAGGTCCTGGTTGTCCTTGATGGGCTGCAGCTGTGAGCATTGAAGAGAACTGGATAAAAGGGGGCGGCGTAGCCATTCAGGGAGAGCCTTGAAGGAGCCCCGAACTGGGAAAGAACAGCATGCAGAAGAAAGCGTCTGTGCTGTGAAGATCTGCAGCCATAAGAACACACCGAGGAGGTATGGACTTTAGCAATCTGAGAACAGCATGATGGGACTCTAGAGAAATAGAACAACAACAAGTGGCAGCTTTAGATTTGGAGCAATCCAGCAAAGCTTGCAAATTTCTTGCTGGGCACCACCCTCTTGGTCAGGGCGAGTGGCCAGAAATGGAGGCCATTTTCCATGGGGAAAACGAAGTCATTGGCCCAGGCTCTGGGTGTCAGATGACAGGTGGCATCTGGGGCTCTAAGGACTTGCAGGGTCCTAGTTGCTGGCAGCTTTCGTTCTGGAAGGATCCAGCAGAGTTTGTAGATTCCTGGCTTGGCACTGCCCTGCCTGCCAGGCCAAGTGGCCACAAATGAAGGCCATTTTCCATGGGAAAAAGAAGTCCTTTCCCAGGGTCTCAGGAATATGTTCAAGGTGGCGTTTGAGGCTCTAAGTACTTCCAGGGCCCTAGTTGCTGCCAGCTTTTCTTTTGGAAAAATCCAGCAACGATTGCATCATTCTAGCTAGGCTCCCACTTTCTGCCAGGGTGGGTGGCTGCCAAGGGAGGCCATTTGCCATGGGAAAAAGAAGTCCTTTCCCCAGGGTCTGGGTGTCAGATGAAAGGTGGCCTTTGGGGTTCTGAGGACTTGTAGGGTAGTACTTACTGGCTAGAGTAGAGGAAATGGATTCTATTTGAATATCTGTCTAGAGGCTTTGCCCCACAGGTCCTGGTTGTCCTTGATGGGCTGCAGCTGTGAGCATTGAAGAGAACTGGATAAAAGGGGGCGGCGTAGCCATTCAGGGAGAGCCTTGAAGGAGCCCTGAACTGGGAAAGAACAGCATGCAGAAGAAAGCGTCTGTGCTGTGAAGATCTGCAGCCATAAGAACACACCGAGGAGGTATGGACTTTAGCAAGCTGAGAACAGCATGATGGGACTCTAGAGAAATAGAACAACAACAAGTGGCAGCTTTAGATTTGGAGCAATCCAGCAAAGCTTGCAAATTTCTTGCTGGGCACCACCCTCTTGGTCAGGGCGAGTGGCCAGAAATGGAGGCCATTTTCCATGGGGAAAACGAAGTCATTGGCCCAGGCTCTGGGTGTCAGATGACAGGTGGCATCTGGGGCTCTAAGGACTTGCAGGGTCCTAGTTGCTGGCAGCTTTCGTTCTGGAAGGATCCAGCAGAGTTTGTAGATTCCTGGCTTGGCACTGCCCTGCCTGCCAGGCCAAGTGGCCACAAATGAAGGCCATTTTCCATGGGAAAAAGAAGTCCTTTCCCAGGGTCTCAGGAATATGTTCAAGGTGGCGTTTGAGGCTCTAAGTACTTCCAGGGCCCTAGTTGCTGCCAGCTTTTCTTTTGGAAAAATCCAGCAACGATTGCATCATTCTAGCTAGGCTCCCACTTTCTGCCAGGGTGGGTGGCTGCCAAGGGAGGCCATTTGCCATGGGAAAAAGAAGTCCTTTCCCCAGGGTCTGGGTGTCAGATGAAAGGTGGCCTTTGGGGTTCTGAGGACTTGTAGGGTAGTACTTACTGGCTAGAGTAGAGGAAATGGATTCTATTTGAATATCTGTCTAGAGGCTTTGCCCCACAGGTCCTGGTTGTCCTTGATGGGCTGCAGCTGTGAGCATTGAAGAGAACTGGGATAAAAGGGGGCGGCGTAGCCATTCAGGGAGAGCCTTGAAGGAGCCCTGAACTGGGAAAGAACAGCATGCAGAAGAAAGCGTCTGTGCTGTGAAGATCTGCAGCCATAAGAACACACCGAGGAGGTATGGACTTTAGCAAGCTGAGAACAGCATGATGGGACTCTAGAGAAATAGAACAACAACAAGTGGCAGCTTTAGATTTGGAGCAATCCAGCAAAGCTTGCAAATTTCTTGCTGGGCACCACCCTCTTGGTCAGGGCGAGTGGCCAGAAATGGAGGCCATTTTCCATGGGGAAAACGAAGTCATTGGCCCAGGCTCTGGGTGTCAGATGACAGGTGGCGTCTGGGGCTCTAAGGACTTGCAGGGTCCTAGTTGCTGGCAGCTTTCGTTCTGGAAGGATCCAGCAGAGTTTGTAGATTCCTGGCTTGGCACTGCCCTGCCTGCCAGGCCAAGTGGCCACAAATGAAGGCCATTTTCCATGGGAAAAAGAAGTCCTTTCCCCAGGGTCTCAGGAATATGTTCAAGGTGGCGTTTGAGGCTCTAAGTACTTCCAGGGCCCTAGTTGCTGCCAGCTTTTCTTTTGGAAAAATCCAGCAACGATTGCATCATTCTAGCTAGGCTCCCACTTTCTGCCAGGGTGGGTGGCTGCCAAGGGAGGCCATTTGCCATGGGAAAAAGAAGTCCTTTCCCCAGGGTCTGGGTGTCAGATGAAAGGTGGCCTTTGGGGTTCTGAGGACTTGTAGGGTAGTACTTACTGGCTAGAGTAGAGGAAATGGATTCTATTTGAATATCTGTCTAGAGGCTTTGCCCCACAGGTCCTGGTTGTCCTTGATGGGCTGCAGCTGTGAGCATTGAAGAGAACTGGGATAAAAGGGGGCGGCGTAGCCATTCAGGGAGAGCCTTGAAGGAGCCCTGAACTGGGAAAGAACAGCATGCAGAAGAAAGCGTCTGTGCTGTGAAGATCTGCAGCCATAAGAACACACCGAGGAGGTATGGACTTTAGCAATCTGAGAACAGCATGATGGGACTCTAGAGAAATAGAACAACAACAAGTGGCAGCTTTAGATTTGGAGCAATCCAGCAAAGCTTGCAAATTTCTTGCTGGGCACCACCCTCTTGGTCAGGGCGAGTGGCCAGAAATGGAGGCCATTTTCCATGGGGAAAACGAAGTCATTGGCCCAGGCTCTGGGTGTCAGATGACAGGTGGCATCTGGGGCTCTAAGGACTTGCAGGGTCCTAGTTGCTGGCAGCTTTCGTTCTGGAAGGATCCAGCAGAGTTTGTAGATTCCTGGCTTGGCACTGCCCTGCCTGCCAGGCCAAGTGGCCACAAATGAAGGCCATTTTCCATGGAAAAAGAAGTCCTTTCCCCAGGGTCTCAGGAATATGTTCAAGGTGGCGTTTGAGGCTCTAAGTACTTCCAGGGCCCTAGTTGCTGCCAGCTTTTCTTTTGGAAAAATCCAGCAACGATTGCATCATTCTAGCTAGGCTCCCACTTTCTGCCAGGGTGGGTGGCTGCCAAGGGAGGCCATTTGCCATGGGAAAAAGAAGTCCTTTCCCCAGGGTCTGGGTGTCAGATGAAAGGTGGCCTTTGGGGTTCTGAGGACTTGTAGGGTAGTACTTACTGGCTAGAGTAGAGGAAATGGATTCTATTTGAATATCTGTCTAGAGGCTTTGCCCCACAGGTCCTGGTTGTCCTTGATGGGCTGCAGCTGTGAGCATTGAAGAGAACTGGGATAAAAGGGGGCGGCGTAGCCATTCAGGGAGAGCCTTGAAGGAGCCCTGAACTGGGAAAGAACAGCATGCAGAAGAAAGCGTCTGTGCTGTGAAGATCTGCAGCCATAAGAACACACCGAGGAGGTATGGACTTTAGCAAGCTGAGAACAGCATGATGGGACTCTAGAGAAATAGAACAACAACAAGTGCAGCTTTAGATTTGGAGCAATCCAGCAAAGCTTGCAAATTTCTTGCTGGGCACCACCCTCTTGGTCAGGGCGAGTGGCCAGAAATGGAGGCCATTTTCCATGGGGAAAACGAAGTCATTGGCCCAGGCTCTGGGTGTCAGATGACAGGTGGCATCTGGGGCTCTAAGGACTTGCAGGGTCCTAGTTGCTGGCAGCTTTCGTTCTGGAAGGATCCAGCAGAGTTTGTAGATTCCTGGCTTGGCACTGCCCTGCCTGCCAGGCCAAGTGGCCACAAATGAAGGCCATTTTCCATGGGAAAAAGAAGTCCTTTCCCCAGGGTCTCAGGAATATGTTCAAGGTGGCGTTTGAGGCTCTAAGTACTTCCAGGGCCCTAGTTGCTGCCAGCTTTTCTTTTGGAAAAATCCAGCAACGATTGCATCATTCTAGCTAGGCTCCACTTTCTGCCAGGGTGGGTGGCTGCCAAGGGAGGCCATTTGCCATGGGAAAAAGAAGTCCTTTCCCCAGGGTCTGGGTGTCAGATGAAAGGTGGCCTTTGGGGTTCTGAGGACTTGTAGGGTAGTACTTACTGGCTAGAGTAGAGGAAATGGATTCTATTTGAATATCTGTCTAGAGGCTTTGCCCCACAGGTCCTGGTTGTCCTTGATGGGCTGCAGCTGTGAGCATTGAAGAGAACTGGGATAAAAGGGGGCGGCGTAGCCATTCAGGGAGAGCCTTGAAGGAGCCCTGAACTGGGAAAGAACAGCATGCAGAAGAAAGCGTCTGTGCTGTGAAGATCTGCAGCCATAAGAACACACCGAGGAGGTATGGACTTTAGCAAGCTGAGAACAGCATGATGGGACTCTAGAGAAATAGAACAACAACAAGTGGCAGCTTTAGATTTGGAGCAATCCAGCAAAGCTTGCAAATTTCTTGCTGGGCACCACCCTCTTGGTCAGGGCGAGTGGCCAGAAATGGAGGCCATTTTCCATGGGGAAAACGAAGTCATTGGCCCAGGCTCTGGGTGTCAGATGACAGGTGGCATCTGGGGCTCTAAGGACTTGCAGGGTCCTAGTTGCTGGCAGCTTTCGTTCTGGAAGGATCCAGCAGAGTTTGTAGATTCCTGGCTTGGCACTGCCCTGCCTGCCAGGCCAAGTGGCCACAAATGAAGGCCATTTTCCATGGGAAAAAGAAGTCCTTTCCCCAGGGTCTCAGGAATATGTTCAAGGTGGCGTTTGAGGCTCTAAGTACTTCCAGGGCCCTAGTTGCTGCCAGCTTTTCTTTTGGAAAAATCCAGCAACGATTGCATCATTCTAGCTAGGCTCCCACTTTCTGCCAGGGTGGGTGGCTGCCAAGGGAGGCCATTTGCCATGGGAAAAAGAAGTCCTTTCCCCAGGGTCTGGGTGTCAGATGAAAGGTGGCCTTTGGGGTTCTGAGGACTTGTAGGGTAGTACTTACTGGCTAGAGTAGAGGAAATGGATTCTATTTGAATATCTGTCTAGAGGCTTTGCCCCACAGGTCCTGGTTGTCCTTGATGGGCTGCAGCTGTGAGCATTGAAGAGAACTGGGATAAAAGGGGCGGCGTAGCCATTCAGGGAGAGCGGAGAGCCTTGAAGGAGCCCTGAACTGGGAAAGAACAGCATGCAGAAGAAAGCGTCTGTGCTGTGAAGATCTGCAGCCATAAGAACACACCGAGGAGGTATGGACTTTAGCAAGCTGAGAACAGCATGATGGGACTCTAGAGAAATAGAACAACAACAAGTGGCAGCTTTAGATTTGGAGCAATCCAGCAAAGCTTGCAAATTTCTTGCTGGGCACCACCCTCTTGGTCAGGGCGAGTGGCCAGAAATGGAGGCCATTTTCCATGGGGAAAACGAAGTCATTGGCCCAGGCTCTGGGTGTCAGATGACAGGTGGCATCTGGGGCTCTAAGGACTTGCAGGGTCCTAGTTGCTGGCAGCTTTCGTTCTGGAAGGATCCAGCAGAGTTTGTAGATTCCTGGCTTGGCACTGCCCTGCCTGCCAGGCCAAGTGGCCACAAATGAAGGCCATTTTCCATGGGAAAAAGAAGTCCTTTCCCCAGGGTCTCAGGAATATGTTCAAGGTGGCGTTTGAGGCTCTAAGTACTTCCAGGGCCCTAGTTGCTGCCAGCTTTTCTTTTGGAAAAATCCAGCAACGATTGCATCATTCTAGCTAGGCTCCCACTTTCTGCCAGGGTGGGTGGCTGCCAAGGGAGGCCATTTGCCATGGGAAAAAGAAGTCCTTTCCCCAGGGTCTGGGTGTCAGATGAAAGGTGGCCTTTGGGGTTCTGAGGACTTGTAGGGTAGTACTTACTGGCTAGAGTAGAGGAAATGGATTCTATTTGAATATCTGTCTAGAGGCTTTGCCCCACAGGTCCTGGTTGTCCTTGATGGGCTGCAGCTGTGAGCATTGAAGAGAACTGGGATAAAAGGGGGCGGCGTAGCCATTCAGGGAGAGCCTTGAAGGAGCCCTGAACTGGGAAAGAACAGCATGCAGAAGAAAGCGTCTGTGCTGTGAAGATCTGCAGCCATAAGAACACACCGAGGAGGTATGGACTTTAGCAAGCTGAGAACAGCATGATGGGACTCTAGAGAAATAGAACAACAACAAGTGGCAGCTTTAGATTTGGAGCAATCCAGCAAAGCTTGCAAATTTCTTGCTGGGCACCACCCTCTTGGTCAGGGCGAGTGGCCAGAAATGGAGGCCATTTTCCATGGGGAAAACGAAGTCATTGGCCCAGGCTCTGGGTGTCAGATGACAGGTGGCATCTGGGGCTCTAAGGACTTGCAGGGTCCTAGTTGCTGGCAGCTTTCGTTCTGGAAGGATCCAGCAGAGTTTGTAGATTCCTGGCTTGGCACTGCCCTGCCTGCCAGGCCAAGTGGCCACAAATGAAGGCCATTTTCCATGGGAAAAAGAAGTCCTTTCCCCAGGGTCTCAGGAATATGTTCAAGGTGGCGTTTGAGGCTCTAAGTACTTCCAGGGCCCTAGTTGCTGCCAGCTTTTCTTTTGGAAAAATCCAGCAACGATTGCATCATTCTAGCTAGGCTCCCACTTTCTGCCAGGGTGGGTGGCTGCCAAGGGAGGCCATTTGCCATGGGAAAAAGAAGTCCTTTCCCCAGGGTCTGGGTGTCAGATGAAAGGTGGCCTTTGGGGTTCTGAGGACTTGTAGGGTAGTACTTACTGGCTAGAGTAGAGGAAATGGATTCTATTTGAATATCTGTCTAGAGGCTTTGCCCCACAGGTCCTGGTTGTCCTTGATGGGCTGCAGCTGTGAGCATTGAAGAGAACTGGGATAAAAGGGGGCGGCGTAGCCATTCAGGGAGAGCCTTGAAGGAGCCCTGAACTGGGAAAGAACAGCATGCAGAAGAAAGCGTCTGTGCTGTGAAGATCTGCAGCCATAAGAACACACCGAGGAGGTATGGACTTTAGCAAGCTGAGAACAGCATGATGGGACTCTAGAGAAATAGAACAACAACAAGTGGCAGCTTTAGATTTGGAGCAATCCAGCAAAGCTTGCAAATTTCTTGCTGGGCACCACCCTCTTGGTCAGGGCGAGTGGCCAGAAATGGAGGCCATTTTCCATGGGGAAAACGAAGTCATTGGCCCAGGCTCTGGGTGTCAGATGACTGGTGGCGTCTGGGGCTCTAAGGACTTGCAGGGTCCTAGTTGCTGGCAGCTTTCGTTCTGGAAGGATCCAGCAGAGTTTGTAGATTCCTGGCTTGGCACTGCCCTGCCTGCCAGGCCAAGTGGCCACAAATGAAGGCCATTTTCCATGGGAAAAAGAAGTCCTTTCCCCAGGGTCTCAGGAATATGTTCAAGGTGGCGTTTGAGGCTCTAAGTACTTCCAGGGCCCTAGTTGCTGCCAGCTTTTCTTTTGGAAAAATCCAGCAACGATTGCATCATTCTAGCTAGGCTCCCACTTTCTGCCAGGGTGGGTGGCTGCCAAGGGAGGCCATTTGCCATGGGAAAAAGAAGTCCTTTCCCCAGGGTCTGGGTGTCAGATGAAAGGTGGCCTTTGGGGTTCTGAGGACTTGTAGGGTAGTACTTACTGGCTAGAGTAGAGGAAATGGATTCTATTTGAATATCTGTCTAGAGGCTTTGCCCCACAGGTCCTGGTTGTCCTTGATGGGCTGCAGCTGTGAGCATTGAAGAGAACTGGGATAAAAGGGGGCGGCGTAGCCATTCAGGGAGAGCCTTGAAGGAGCCCCGAACTGGGAAAGAACAGCATGCAGAAGAAAGCGTCTGTGCTGTGAAGATCTGCAGCCATAAGAACACACCGAGGAGGTATGGACTTTAGCAATCTGAGAACAGCATGATGGGACTCTAGAGAAATAGAACAACAACAAGTGGCAGCTTTAGATTTGGAGCAATCCAGCAAAGCTTGCAAATTTCTTGCTGGGCACCACCCTCTTGGTCAGGGCGAGTGGCCAGAAATGGAGGCCATTTTCCATGGGGAAAACGAAGTCATTGGCCCAGGCTCTGGGTGTCAGATGACAGGTGGCATCTGGGGCTCTAAGGACTTGCAGGGTCCTAGTTGCTGGCAGCTTTCGTTCTGGAAGGATCCAGCAGAGTTTGTAGATTCCTGGCTTGGCACTGCCCTGCCTGCCAGGCCAAGTGGCCACAAATGAAGGCCATTTTCCATGGGAAAAAGAAGTCCTTTCCCCAGGGTCTCAGGAATATGTTCAAGGTGGCGTTTGAGGCTCTAAGTACTTCCAGGGCCCTAGTTGCTGCCAGCTTTTCTTTTGGAAAAATCCAGCAACGATTGCATCATTCTAGCTAGGCTCCCACTTTCTGCCAGGGTGGGTGGCTGCCAAGGGAGGCCATTTGCCATGGGAAAAAGAAGTCCTTTCCCCAGGGTCTGGGTGTCAGATGAAAGGTGGCCTTTGGGGTTCTGAGGACTTGTAGGGTAGTACTTACTGGCTAGAGTAGAGGAAATGGATTCTATTTGAATATCTGTCTAGAGGCTTTGCCCCACAGGTCCTGGTTGTCCTTGATGGGCTGCAGCTGTGAGCATTGAAGAGAACTGGGATAAAAGGGGGCGGCGTAGCCATTCAGGGAGAGCCTTGAAGGAGCCCTGAACTGGGAAAGAACAGCATGCAGAAGAAAGCGTCTGTGCTGTGAAGATCTGCAGCCATAAGAACACACCGAGGAGGTATGGACTTTAGCAAGCTGAGAACAGCATGATGGGACTCTAGAGAAATAGAACAACAACAAGTGGCAGCTTTCGATTTGGAGCAATCCAGCAAAGCTTGCAAATTTCTTGCTGGGCACCACCCTCTTGGTCAGGGCGAGTGGCCAGAAATGGAGGCCATTTTCCATGGGGAAAACGAAGTCATTGGCCCAGGCTCTGGGTGTCAGATGACAGGTGGCATCTGGGGCTCTAAGGACTTGCAGGGTCCTAGTTGCTGGCAGCTTTCGTTCTGGAAGGATCCAGCAGAGTTTGTAGATTCCTGGCTTGGCACTGCCCTGCCTGCCAGGCCAAGTGGCCACAAATGAAGGCCATTTTCCATGGGAAAAAGAAGTCCTTTCCCCAGGGTCTCAGGAATATGTTCAAGGTGGCGTTTGAGGCTCTAAGTACTTCCAGGGCCCTAGTTGCTGCCAGCTTTTCTTTTGGAAAAATCCAGCAACGATTGCATCATTCTAGCTAGGCTCCCACTTTCTGCCAGGGTGGGTGGCTGCCAAGGGAGGCCATTTGCCATGGGAAAAAGAAGTCCTTTCCCCAGGGTCTGGGTGTCAGATGAAAGGTGGCCTTTGGGGTTCTGAGGACTTGTAGGGTAGTACTTACTGGCTAGAGTAGAGGAAATGGATTCTATTTGAATATCTGTCTAGAGGCTTTGCCCCACAGGTCCTGGTTGTCCTTGATGGGCTGCAGCTGTGAGCATTGAAGAGAACTGGGATAAAAGGGGGCGGCGTAGCCATTCAGGGAGAGCCTTGAAGGAGCCCTGAACTGGGAAAGAACAGCATGCAGAAGAAAGCGTCTGTGCTGTGAAGATCTGCAGCCATAAGAACACACCGAGGAGGTATGGACTTTAGCAAGCTGAGAACAGCATGATGGGACTCTAGAGAAATAGAACAACAACAAGTGGCAGCTTTAGATTTGGAGCAATCCAGCAAAGCTTGCAAATTTCTTGCTGGGCACCACCCTCTTGGTCAGGGCGAGTGGCCAGAAATGGAGGCCATTTTCCATGGGGAAAACGAAGTCATTGGCCCAGGCTCTGGGTGTCAGATGACTGGTGGCATCTGGGGCTCTAAGGACTTGCAGGGTCCTAGTTGCTGGCAGCTTTCGTTCTGGAAGGATCCAGCAGAGTTTGTAGATTCCTGGCTTGGCACTGCCCTGCCTGCCAGGCCAAGTGGCCACAAATGAAGGCCATTTTCCATGGGAAAAAGAAGTCCTTTCCCCAGGGTCTCAGGAATATGTTCAAGGTGGCGTTTGAGGCTCTAAGTACTTCCAGGGCCCTAGTTGCTGCCAGCTTTTCTTTTGGAAAAATCCAGCAACGATTGCATCATTCTAGCTAGGCTCCCACTTTCTGCCAGGGTGGGTGGCTGCCAAGGGAGGCCATTTGCCATGGGAAAAAGAAGTCCTTTCCCCAGGGTCTGGGTGTCAGATGAAAGGTGGCCTTTGGGGTTCTGAGGACTTGTAGGGTAGTACTTACTGGCTAGAGTAGAGGAAATGGATTCTATTTGAATATCTGTCTAGAGGCTTTGCCCCACAGGTCCTGGTTGTCCTTGATGGGCTGCAGCTGTGAGCATTGAAGAGAACTGGGATAAAAGGGGGCGGCGTAGCCATTCAGGGAGAGCCTTGAAGGAGCCCCGAACTGGGAAAGAACAGCATGCAGAAGAAAGCGTCTGTGCTGTGAAGATCTGCAGCCATAAGAACACACCGAGGAGGTATGGACTTTAGCAATCTGAGAACAGCATGATGGGACTCTAGAGAAATAGAACAACAACAAGTGGCAGCTTTAGATTTGGAGCAATCCAGCAAAGCTTGCAAATTTCTTGCTGGGCACCACCCTCTTGGTCAGGGCGAGTGGCCAGAAATGGAGGCCATTTTCCATGGGGAAAACGAAGTCATTGGCCCAGGCTCTGGGTGTCAGATGACAGGTGGCATCTGGGGCTCTAAGGACTTGCAGGGTCCTAGTTGCTGGCAGCTTTCGTTCTGGAAGGATCCAGCAGAGTTTGTAGATTCCTGGCTTGGCACTGCCCTGCCTGCCAGGCCAAGTGGCCACAAATGAAGGCCATTTTCCATGGGAAAAAGAAGTCCTTTCCCCAGGGTCTCAGGAATATGTTCAAGGTGGCGTTTGAGGCTCTAAGTACTTCCAGGGCCCTAGTTGCTGCCAGCTTTTCTTTTGGAAAAATCCAGCAACGATTGCATCATTCTAGCTAGGCTCCCACTTTCTGCCAGGGTGGGTGGCTGCCAAGGGAGGCCATTTGCCATGGGAAAAAGAAGTCCTTTCCCCAGGGTCTGGGTGTCAGATGAAAGGTGGCCTTTGGGGTTCTGAGGACTTGTAGGGTAGTACTTACTGGCTAGAGTAGAGGAAATGGATTCTATTTGAATATCTGTCTAGAGGCTTTGCCCCACAGGTCCTGGTTGTCCTTGATGGGCTGCAGCTGTGAGCATTGAAGAGAACTGGGATAAAAGGGGGCGGCGTAGCCATTCAGGGAGAGCCTTGAAGGAGCCCCGAACTGGGAAAGAACAGCATGCAGAAGAAAGCGTCTGTGCTGTGAAGATCTGCAGCCATAAGAACACACCGAGGAGGTATGGACTTTAGCAATCTGAGAACAGCATGATGGGACTCTAGAGAAATAGAACAACAACAAGTGGCAGCTTTAGATTTGGAGCAATCCAGCAAAGCTTGCAAATTTCTTGCTGGGCACCACCCTCTTGGTCAGGGCGAGTGGCCAGAAATGGAGGCCATTTTCCATGGGGAAAACGAAGTCATTGGCCCAGGCTCTGGGTGTCAGATGACAGGTGGCATCTGGGGCTCTAAGGACTTGCAGGGTCCTAGTTGCTGGCAGCTTTCGTTCTGGAAGGATCCAGCAGAGTTTGTAGATTCCTGGCTTGGCACTGCCCTGCCTGCCAGGCCAAGTGGCCACAAATGAAGGCCATTTTCCATGGGAAAAAGAAGTCCTTTCCCCAGGGTCTCAGGAATATGTTCAAGGTGGCGTTTGAGGCTCTAAGTACTTCCAGGGCCCTAGTTGCTGCCAGCTTTTCTTTTGGAAAAATCCAGCAACGATTGCATCATTCTAGCTAGGCTCCCACTTTCTGCCAGGGTGGGTGGCTGCCAAGGGAGGCCATTTGCCATGGGAAAAAGAAGTCCTTTCCCCAGGGTCTGGGTGTCAGATGAAAGGTGGCCTTTGGGGTTCTGAGGACTTGTAGGGTAGTACTTACTGGCTAGAGTAGAGGAAATGGATTCTATTTGAATATCTGTCTAGAGGCTTTGCCCCACAGGTCCTGGTTGTCCTTGATGGGCTGCAGCTGTGAGCATTGAAGAGAACTGGGATAAAAGGGGGCGGCGTAGCCATTCAGGGAGAGCCTTGAAGGAGCCCTGAACTGGGAAAGAACAGCATGCAGAAGAAAGCGTCTGTGCTGTGAAGATCTGCAGCCATAAGAACACACCGAGGAGGTATGGACTTTAGCAAGCTGAGAACAGCATGATGGGACTCTAGAGAAATAGAACAACAACAAGTGGCAGCTTTAGATTTGGAGCAATCCAGCAAAGCTTGCAAATTTCTTGCTGGGCACCACCCTCTTGGTCAGGGCGAGTGGCCAGAAATGGAGGCCATTTTCCATGGGGAAAACGAAGTCATTGGCCCAGGCTCTGGGTGTCAGATGACAGGTGGCGTCTGGGGCTCTAAGGACTTGCAGGGTCCTAGTTGCTGGCAGCTTTCGTTCTGGAAGGATCCAGCAGAGTTTGTAGATTCCTGGCTTGGCACTGCCCTGCCTGCCAGGCCAAGTGGCCACAAATGAAGGCCATTTTCCATGGGAAAAAGAAGTCCTTTCCCCAGGGTCTCAGGAATATGTTCAAGGTGGCGTTTGAGGCTCTAAGTACTTCCAGGGCCCTAGTTGCTGCCAGCTTTTCTTTTGGAAAAATCCAGCAACGATTGCATCATTCTAGCTAGGCTCCCACTTTCTGCCAGGGTGGGTGGCTGCCAAGGGAGGCCATTTGCCATGGGAAAAAGAAGTCCTTTCCCCAGGGTCTGGGTGTCAGATGAAAGGTGGCCTTTGGGGTTCTGAGGACTTGTAGGGTAGTACTTACTGGCTAGAGTAGAGGAAATGGATTCTATTTGAATATCTGTCTAGAGGCTTTGCCCCACAGGTCCTGGTTGTCCTTGATGGGCTGCAGCTGTGAGCATTGAAGAGAACTGGGATAAAAGGGGGCGGCGTAGCCATTCAGGGAGAGCCTTGAAGGAGCCCTGAACTGGGAAAGAACAGCATGCAGAAGAAAGCGTCTGTGCTGTGAAGATCTGCAGCCATAAGAACACACCGAGGAGGTATGGACTTTAGCAAGCTGAGAACAGCATGATGGGACTCTAGAGAAATAGAACAACAACAAGTGGCAGCTTTAGATTTGGAGCAATCCAGCAAAGCTTGCAAATTTCTTGCTGGGCACCACCCTCTTGGTCAGGGCGAGTGGCCAGAAATGGAGGCCATTTTCCATGGGGAAAACGAAGTCATTGGCCCAGGCTCTGGGTGTCAGATGACAGGTGGCATCTGGGGCTCTAAGGACTTGCAGGGTCCTAGTTGCTGGCAGCTTTCGTTCTGGAAGGATCCAGCAGAGTTTGTAGATTCCTGGCTTGGCACTGCCCTGCCTGCCAGGCCAAGTGGCCACAAATGAAGGCCATTTTCCATGGGAAAAAGAAGTCCTTTCCCCAGGGTCTCAGGAATATGTTCAAGGTGGCGTTTGAGGCTCTAAGTACTTCCAGGGCCCTAGTTGCTGCCAGCTTTTCTTTTGGAAAAATCCAGCAACGATTGCATCATTCTAGCTAGGCTCCCACTTTCTGCCAGGGTGGGTGGCTGCCAAGGGAGGCCATTTGCCATGGGAAAAAGAAGTCCTTTCCCCAGGGTCTGGGTGTCAGATGAAAGGTGGCCTTTGGGGTTCTGAGGACTTGTAGGGTAGTACTTACTGGCTAGAGTAGAGGAAATGGATTCTATTTGAATATCTGTCTAGAGGCTTTGCCCCACAGGTCCTGGTTGTCCTTGATGGGCTGCAGCTGTGAGCATTGAAGAGAACTGGGATAAAAGGGGGCGGCGTAGCCATTCAGGGAGAGCCTTGAAGGAGCCCTGAACTGGGAAAGAACAGCATGCAGAAGAAAGCGTCTGTGCTGTGAAGATCTGCAGCCATAAGAACACACCGAGGAGGTATGGACTTTAGCAAGCTGAGAACAGCATGATGGGACTCTAGAGAAATAGAACAACAACAAGTGGCAGCTTTAGATTTGGAGCAATCCAGCAAAGCTTGCAAATTTCTTGCTGGGCACCACCCTCTTGGTCAGGGCGAGTGGCCAGAAATGGAGGCCATTTTCCATGGGGAAAACGAAGTCATTGGCCCAGGCTCTGGGTGTCAGATGACAGGTGGCATCTGGGGCTCTAAGGACTTGCAGGGTCCTAGTTGCTGGCAGCTTTCGTTCTGGAAGGATCCAGCAGAGTTTGTAGATTCCTGGCTTGGCACTGCCCTGCCTGCCAGGCCAAGTGGCCACAAATGAAGGCCATTTTCCATGGGAAAAAGAAGTCCTTTCCCCAGGGTCTCAGGAATATGTTCAAGGTGGCGTTTGAGGCTCTAAGTACTTCCAGGGCCCTAGTTGCTGCCAGCTTTTCTTTTGGAAAAATCCAGCAACGATTGCATCATTCTAGCTAGGCTCCCACTTTCTGCCAGGGTGGGTGGCTGCCAAGGGAGGCCATTTGCCATGGGAAAAAGAAGTCCTTTCCCCAGGGTCTGGGTGTCAGATGAAAGGTGGCCTTTGGGGTTCTGAGGACTTGTAGGGTAGTACTTACTGGCTAGAGTAGAGGAAATGGATTCTATTTGAATATCTGTCTAGAGGCTTTGCCCCACAGGTCCTGGTTGTCCTTGATGGGCTGCAGCTGTGAGCATTGAAGAGAACTGGGATAAAAGGGGGCGGCGTAGCCATTCAGGGAGAGCCTTGAAGGAGCCCTGAACTGGGAAAGAACAGCATGCAGAAGAAAGCGTCTGTGCTGTGAAGATCTGCAGCCATAAGAACACACCGAGGAGGTATGGACTTTAGCAATCTGAGAACAGCATGATGGGACTCTAGAGAAATAGAACAACAACAAGTGGCAGCTTTAGATTTGGAGCAATCCAGCAAAGCTTGCAAATTTCTTGCTGGGCACCACCCTCTTGGTCAGGGCGAGTGGCCAGAAATGGAGGCCATTTTCCATGGGGAAAACGAAGTCATTGGCCCAGGCTCTGGGTGTCAGATGACAGGTGGCATCTGGGGCTCTAAGGACTTGCAGGGTCCTAGTTGCTGGCAGCTTTCGTTCTGGAAGGATCCAGCAGAGTTTGTAGATTCCTGGCTTGGCACTGCCCTGCCTGCCAGGCCAAGTGGCCACAAATGAAGGCCATTTTCCATGGGAAAAAGAAGTCCTTTCCCCAGGGTCTCAGGAATATGTTCAAGGTGGCGTTTGAGGCTCTAAGTACTTCCAGGGCCCTAGTTGCTGCCAGCTTTTCTTTTGGAAAAATCCAGCAACGATTGCATCATTCTAGCTAGGCTCCCACTTTCTGCCAGGGTGGGTGGCTGCCAAGGGAGGCCATTTGCCATGGGAAAAAGAAGTCCTTTCCCCAGGGTCTGGGTGTCAGATGAAAGGTGGCCTTTGGGGTTCTGAGGACTTGTAGGGTAGTACTTACTGGCTAGAGTAGAGGAAATGGATTCTATTTGAATATCTGTCTAGAGGCTTTGCCCCACAGGTCCTGGTTGTCCTTGATGGGCTGCAGCTGTGAGCATTGAAGAGAACTGGGATAAAAGGGGGCGGCGTAGCCATTCAGGGAGAGCCTTGAAGGAGCCCTGAACTGGGAAAGAACAGCATGCAGAAGAAAGCGTCTGTGCTGTGAAGATCTGCAGCCATAAGAACACACCGAGGAGGTATGGACTTTAGCAAGCTGAGAACAGCATGATGGGACTCTAGAGAAATAGAACAACAACAAGTGGCAGCTTTCGATTTGGAGCAATCCAGCAAAGCTTGCAAATTTCTTGCTGGGCACCACCCTCTTGGTCAGGGCGAGTGGCCAGAAATGGAGGCCATTTTCCATGGGGAAAACGAAGTCATTGGCCCAGGCTCTGGGTGTCAGATGACTGGTGGCATCTGGGGCTCTAAGGACTTGCAGGGTCCTAGTTGCTGGCAGCTTTCGTTCTGGAAGGATCCAGCAGAGTTTGTAGATTCCTGGCTTGGCACTGCCCTGCCTGCCAGGCCAAGTGGCCACAAATGAAGGCCATTTTCCATGGGAAAAACGAAGTCCTTTCCCCAGGGTCTCAGGAATATGTTCAAGGTGGCGTTTGAGGCTCTAAGTACTTCCAGGGCCCTAGTTGCTGCCAGCTTTTCTTTTGGAAAAATCCAGCAACGATTGCATCATTCTAGCTAGGCTCCCACTTTCTGCCAGGGTGGGTGGCTGCCAAGGGAGGCCATTTGCCATGGGAAAAAGAAGTCCTTTCCCCAGGGTCTGGGTGTCAGATGAAAGGTGGCCTTTGGGGTTCTGAGGACTTGTAGGGTAGTACTTACTGGCTAGAGTAGAGGAAATGGATTCTATTTGAATATCTGTCTAGAGGCTTTGCCCCACAGGTCCTGGTTGTCCTTGATGGGCTGCAGCTGTGAGCATTGAAGAGAACTGGGATAAAAGGGGGCGGCGTAGCCATTCAGGGAGAGCCTTGAAGGAGCCCCGAACTGGGAAAGAACAGCATGCAGAAGAAAGCGTCTGTGCTGTGAAGATCTGCAGCCATAAGAACACACCGAGGAGGTATGGACTTTAGCAATCTGAGAACAGCATGATGGGACTCTAGAGAAATAGAACAACAACAAGTGGCAGCTTTAGATTTGGAGCAATCCAGCAAAGCTTGCAAATTTCTTGCTGGGCACCACCCTCTTGGTCAGGGCGAGTGGCCAGAAATGGAGGCCATTTTCCATGGGGAAAACGAAGTCATTGGCCCAGGCTCTGGGTGTCAGATGACAGGTGGCATCTGGGGCTCTAAGGACTTGCAGGGTCCTAGTTGCTGGCAGCTTTCGTTCTGGAAGGATCCAGCAGAGTTTGTAGATTCCTGGCTTGGCACTGCCCTGCCTGCCAGGCCAAGTGGCCACAAATGAAGGCCATTTTCCATGGGAAAAAGAAGTCCTTTCCCCAGGGTCTCAGGAATATGTTCAAGGTGGCGTTTGAGGCTCTAAGTACTTCCAGGGCCCTAGTTGCTGCCAGCTTTTCTTTTGGAAAAATCCAGCAACGATTGCATCATTCTAGCTAGGCTCCCACTTTCTGCCAGGGTGGGTGGCTGCCAAGGGAGGCCATTTGCCATGGGAAAAAGAAGTCCTTTCCCCAGGGTCTGGGTGTCAGATGAAAGGTGGCCTTTGGGGTTCTGAGGACTTGTAGGGTAGTACTTACTGGCTAGAGTAGAGGAAATGGATTCTATTTGAATATCTGTCTAGAGGCTTTGCCCCACAGGTCCTGGTTGTCCTTGATGGGCTGCAGCTGTGAGCATTGAAGAGAACTGGGATAAAAGGGGGCGGCGTAGCCATTCAGGGAGAGCCTTGAAGGAGCCCTGAACTGGGAAAGAACAGCATGCAGAAGAAAGCGTCTGTGCTGTGAAGATCTGCAGCCATAAGAACACACCGAGGAGGTATGGACTTTAGCAAGCTGAGAACAGCATGATGGGACTCTAGAGAAATAGAACAACAACAAGTGGCAGCTTTAGATTTGGAGCAATCCAGCAAAGCTTGCAAATTTCTTGCTGGGCACCACCCTCTTGGTCAGGGCGAGTGGCCAGAAATGGAGGCCATTTTCCATGGGGAAAACGAAGTCATTGGCCCAGGCTCTGGGTGTCAGATGACAGGTGGCATCTGGGGCTCTAAGGACTTGCAGGGTCCTAGTTGCTGGCAGCTTTCGTTCTGGAAGGATCCAGCAGAGTTTGTAGATTCCTGGCTTGGCACTGCCCTGCCTGCCAGGCCAAGTGGCCACAAATGAAGGCCATTTTCCATGGGAAAAAGAAGTCCTTTCCCCAGGGTCTCAGGAATATGTTCAAGGTGGCGTTTGAGGCTCTAAGTACTTCCAGGGCCCTAGTTGCTGCCAGCTTTTCTTTTGGAAAAATCCAGCAACGATTGCATCATTCTAGCTAGGCTCCCACTTTCTGCCAGGGTGGGTGGCTGCCAAGGGAGGCCATTTGCCATGGGAAAAAGAAGTCCTTTCCCCAGGGTCTGGGTGTCAGATGAAAGGTGGCCTTTGGGGTTCTGAGGACTTGTAGGGTAGTACTTACTGGCTAGAGTAGAGGAAATGGATTCTATTTGAATATCTGTCTAGAGGCTTTGCCCCACAGGTCCTGGTTGTCCTTGATGGGCTGCAGCTGTGAGCATTGAAGAGAACTGGGATAAAAGGGGGCGGCGTAGCCATTCAGGGAGAGCCTTGAAGGAGCCCTGAACTGGGAAAGAACAGCATGCAGAAGAAAGCGTCTGTGCTGTGAAGATCTGCAGCCATAAGAACACACCGAGGAGGTATGGACTTTAGCAAGCTGAGAACAGCATGATGGGACTCTAGAGAAATAGAACAACAACAAGTGGCAGCTTTAGATTTGGAGCAATCCAGCAAAGCTTGCAAATTTCTTGCTGGGCACCACCCTCTTGGTCAGGGCGAGTGGCCAGAAATGGAGGCCATTTTCCATGGGGAAAACGAAGTCATTGGCCCAGGCTCTGGGTGTCAGATGACAGGTGGCATCTGGGGCTCTAAGGACTTGCAGGGTCCTAGTTGCTGGCAGCTTTCGTTCTGGAAGGATCCAGCAGAGTTTGTAGATTCCTGGCTTGGCACTGCCCTGCCTGCCAGGCCAAGTGGCCACAAATGAAGGCCATTTTCCATGGGAAAAACGAAGTCCTTTCCCCAGGGTCTCAGGAATATGTTCAAGGTGGCGTTTGAGGCTCTAAGTACTTCCAGGGCCCTAGTTGCTGCCAGCTTTTCTTTTGGAAAAATCCAGCAACGATTGCATCATTCTAGCTAGGCTCCCACTTTCTGCCAGGGTGGGTGGCTGCCAAGGGAGGCCATTTGCCATGGGAAAAAGAAGTCCTTTCCCCAGGGTCTGGGTGTCAGATGAAAGGTGGCCTTTGGGGTTCTGAGGACTTGTAGGGTAGTACTTACTGGCTAGAGTAGAGGAAATGGATTCTATTTGAATATCTGTCTAGAGGCTTTGCCCCACAGGTCCTGGTTGTCCTTGATGGGCTGCAGCTGTGAGCATTGAAGAGAACTGGGATAAAAGGGGGCGGCGTAGCCATTCAGGGAGAGCCTTGAAGGAGCCCTGAACTGGGAAAGAACAGCATGCAGAAGAAAGCGTCTGTGCTGTGAAGATCTGCAGCCATAAGAACACACCGAGGAGGTATGGACTTTAGCAATCTGAGAACAGCATGATGGGACTCTAGAGAAATAGAACAACAACAAGTGGCAGCTTTAGATTTGGAGCAATCCAGCAAAGCTTGCAAATTTCTTGCTGGGCACCACCCTCTTGGTCAGGGCGAGTGGCCAGAAATGGAGGCCATTTTCCATGGGGAAAACGAAGTCATTGGCCCAGGCTCTGGGTGTCAGATGACAGGTGGCATCTGGGGCTCTAAGGACTTGCAGGGTCCTAGTTGCTGGCAGCTTTCGTTCTGGAAGGATCCAGCAGAGTTTGTAGATTCCTGGCTTGGCACTGCCCTGCCTGCCAGGCCAAGTGGCCACAAATGAAGGCCATTTTCCATGGGAAAAAGAAGTCCTTTCCCCAGGGTCTCAGGAATATGTTCAAGGTGGCGTTTGAGGCTCTAAGTACTTCCAGGGCCCTAGTTGCTGCCAGCTTTTCTTTTGGAAAAATCCAGCAACGATTGCATCATTCTAGCTAGGCTCCCACTTTCTGCCAGGGTGAGTGGCTGCCAAGGGAGGCCATTTGCCATGGGAAAAAGAAGTCCTTTCCCCAGGGTCTGGGTGTCAGATGAAAGGTGGCCTTTGGGGTTCTGAGGACTTGTAGGGTAGTACTTACTGGCTAGAGTAGAGGAAATGGATTCTATTTGAATATCTGTCTAGAGGCTTTGCCCCACAGGTCCTGGTTGTCCTTGATGGGCTGCAGCTGTGAGCATTGAAGAGAACTGGGATAAAAGGGGGCGGCGTAGCCATTCAGGGAGAGCCTTGAAGGAGCCCTGAACTGGGAAAGAACAGCATGCAGAAGAAAGCGTCTGTGCTGTGAAGATCTGCAGCCATAAGAACACACCGAGGAGGTATGGACTTTAGCAAGCTGAGAACAGCATGATGGGACTCTAGAGAAATAGAACAACAACAAGTGGCAGCTTTAGATTTGGAGCAATCCAGCAAAGCTTGCAAATTTCTTGCTGGGCACCACCCTCTTGGTCAGGGCGAGTGGCCAGAAATGGAGGCCATTTTCCATGGGGAAAACGAAGTCATTGGCCCAGGCTCTGGGTGTCAGATGACAGGTGGCATCTGGGGCTCTAAGGACTTGCAGGGTCCTAGTTGCTGGCAGCTTTCGTTCTGGAAGGATCCAGCAGAGTTTGTAGATTCCTGGCTTGGCACTGCCCTGCCTGCCAGGCCAAGTGGCCACAAATGAAGGCCATTTTCCATGGGAAAAAGAAGTCCTTTCCCCAGGGTCTCAGGAATATGTTCAAGGTGGCGTTTGAGGCTCTAAGTACTTCCAGGGCCCTAGTTGCTGCCAGCTTTTCTTTTGGAAAAATCCAGCAACGATTGCATCATTCTAGCTAGGCTCCCACTTTCTGCCAGGGTGAGTGGCTGCCAAGGGAGGCCATTTGCCATGGGAAAAAGAAGTCCTTTCCCCAGGGTCTGGGTGTCAGATGAAAGGTGGCCTTTGGGGTTCTGAGGACTTGTAGGGTAGTACTTACTGGCTAGAGTAGAGGAAATGGATTCTATTTGAATATCTGTCTAGAGGCTTTGCCCCACAGGTCCTGGTTGTCCTTGATGGGCTGCAGCTGTGAGCATTGAAGAGAACTGGGATAAAAGGGGGCGGCGTAGCCATTCAGGGAGAGCCTTGAAGGAGCCCTGAACTGGGAAAGAACAGCATGCAGAAGAAAGCGTCTGTGCTGTGAAGATCTGCAGCCATAAGAACACACCGAGGAGGTATGGACTTTAGCAATCTGAGAACAGCATGATGGGACTCTAGAGAAATAGAACAACAACAAGTGGCAGCTTTAGATTTGGAGCAATCCAGCAAAGCTTGCAAATTTCTTGCTGGGCACTACCCTCTTGGTCAGGGCGAGTGGCCAGAAATGGAGGCCATTTTCCATGGGGAAAACGAAGTCATTGGCCCAGGCTCTGGGTGTCAGATGACAGGTGGCATCTGGGGCTCTAAGGACTTGCAGGGTCCTAGTTGCTGGCAGCTTTCGTTCTGGAAGGATCCAGCAGAGTTTGTAGATTCCTGGCTTGGCACTGCCCTGCCTGCCAGGCCAAGTGGCCACAAATGAAGGCCATTTTCCATGGGAAAAACGAAGTCCTTTCCCCAGGGTCTCAGGAATATGTTCAAGGTGGCGTTTGAGGCTCTAAGTACTTCCAGGGCCCTAGTTGCTGCCAGCTTTTCTTTTGGAAAAATCCAGCAACGATTGCATCATTCTAGCTAGGCTCCCACTTTCTGCCAGGGTGAGTGGCTGCCAAGGGAGGCCATTTGCCATGGGAAAAAGAAGTCCTTTCCCCAGGGTCTGGGTGTCAGATGAAAGGTGGCCTTTGGGGTTCTGAGGACTTGTAGGGTAGTACTTACTGGCTAGAGTAGAGGAAATGGATTCTATTTGAATATCTGTCTAGAGGCTTTGCCCCACAGGTCCTGGTTGTCCTTGATGGGCTGCAGCTGTGAGCATTGAAGAGAACTGGGATAAAAGGGGGCGGCGTAGCCATTCAGGGAGAGCCTTGAAGGAGCCCTGAACTGGGAAAGAACAGCATGCAGAAGAAAGCGTCTGTGCTGTGAAGATCTGCAGCCATAAGAACACACCGAGGAGGTATGGACTTTAGCAAGCTGAGAACAGCATGATGGGACTCTAGAGAAATAGAACAACAACAAGTGGCAGCTTTAGATTTGGAGCAATCCAGCAAAGCTTGCAAATTTCTTGCTGGGCACCACCCTCTTGGTCAGGGCGAGTGGCCAGAAATGGAGGCCATTTTCCATGGGGAAAACGAAGTCATTGGCCCAGGCTCTGGGTGTCAGATGACAGGTGGCATCTGGGGCTCTAAGGACTTGCAGGGTCCTAGTTGCTGGCAGCTTTCGTTCTGGAAGGATCCAGCAGAGTTTGTAGATTCCTGGCTTGGCACTGCCCTGCCTGCCAGGCCAAGTGGCCACAAATGAAGGCCATTTTCCATGGGAAAAAGAAGTCCTTTCCCCAGGGTCTCAGGAATATGTTCAAGGTGGCGTTTGAGGCTCTAAGTACTTCCAGGGCCCTAGTTGCTGCCAGCTTTTCTTTTGGAAAAATCCAGCAACGATTGCATCATTCTAGCTAGGCTCCCACTTTCTGCCAGGGTGGGTGGCTGCCAAGGGAGGCCATTTGCCATGGGAAAAAGAAGTCCTTTCCCCAGGGTCTGGGTGTCAGATGAAAGGTGGCCTTTGGGGTTCTGAGGACTTGTAGGGTAGTACTTACTGGCTAGAGTAGAGGAAATGGATTCTATTTGAATATCTGTCTAGAGGCTTTGCCCCACAGGTCCTGGTTGTCCTTGATGGGCTGCAGCTGTGAGCATTGAAGAGAACTGGGATAAAAGGGGGCGGCGTAGCCATTCAGGGAGAGCCTTGAAGGAGCCCTGAACTGGGAAAGAACAGCATGCAGAAGAAAGCGTCTGTGCTGTGAAGATCTGCAGCCATAAGAACACACCGAGGAGGTATGGACTTTAGCAAGCTGAGAACAGCATGATGGGACTCTAGAGAAATAGAACAACAACAAGTGGCAGCTTTAGATTTGGAGCAATCCAGCAAAGCTTGCAAATTTCTTGCTGGGCACCACCCTCTTGGTCAGGGCGAGTGGCCAGAAATGGAGGCCATTTTCCATGGGGAAAACGAAGTCATTGGCCCAGGCTCTGGGTGTCAGATGACAGGTGGCATCTGGGGCTCTAAGGACTTGCAGGGTCCTAGTTGCTGGCAGCTTTCGTTCTGGAAGGATCCAGCAGAGTTTGTAGATTCCTGGCTTGGCACTGCCCTGCCTGCCAGGCCAAGTGGCCACAAATGAAGGCCATTTTCCATGGGAAAAAGAAGTCCTTTCCCCAGGGTCTCAGGAATATGTTCAAGGTGGCGTTTGAGGCTCTAAGTACTTCCAGGGCCCTAGTTGCTGCCAGCTTTTCTTTTGGAAAAATCCAGCAACGATTGCATCATTCTAGCTAGGCTCCCACTTTCTGCCAGGGTGGGTGGCTGCCAAGGGAGGCCATTTGCCATGGGAAAAAGAAGTCCTTTCCCCAGGGTCTGGGTGTCAGATGAAAGGTGGCCTTTGGGGTTCTGAGGACTTGTAGGGTAGTACTTACTGGCTAGAGTAGAGGAAATGGATTCTATTTGAATATCTGTCTAGAGGCTTTGCCCCACAGGTCCTGGTTGTCCTTGATGGGCTGCAGCTGTGAGCATTGAAGAGAACTGGGATAAAAGGGGGCGGCGTAGCCATTCAGGGAGAGCCTTGAAGGAGCCCTGAACTGGGAAAGAACAGCATGCAGAAGAAAGCGTCTGTGCTGTGAAGATCTGCAGCCATAAGAACACACCGAGGAGGTATGGACTTTAGCAATCTGAGAACAGCATGATGGGACTCTAGAGAAATAGAACAACAACAAGTGGCAGCTTTCGATTTGGAGCAATCCAGCAAAGCTTGCAAATTTCTTGCTGGGCACCACCCTCTTGGTCAGGGCGAGTGGCCAGAAATGGAGGCCATTTTCCATGGGGAAAACGAAGTCATTGGCCCAGGCTCTGGGTGTCAGATGACAGGTGGCATCTGGGGCTCTAAGGACTTGCAGGGTCCTAGTTGCTGGCAGCTTTCGTTCTGGAAGGATCCAGCAGAGTTTGTAGATTCCTGGCTTGGCACTGCCCTGCCTGCCAGGCCAAGTGGCCACAAATGAAGGCCATTTTCCATGGGAAAAACGAAGTCCTTTCCCCAGGGTCTCAGGAATATGTTCAAGGTGGCGTTTGAGGCTCTAAGTACTTCCAGGGCCCTAGTTGCTGCCAGCTTTTCTTTTGGAAAAATCCAGCAACGATTGCATCATTCTAGCTAGGCTCCCACTTTCTGCCAGGGTGAGTGGCTGCCAAGGGAGGCCATTTGCCATGGGAAAAAGAAGTCCTTTCCCCAGGGTCTGGGTGTCAGATGAAAGGTGGCCTTTGGGGTTCTGAGGACTTGTAGGGTAGTACTTACTGGCTAGAGTAGAGGAAATGGATTCTATTTGAATATCTGTCTAGAGGCTTTGCCCCACAGGTCCTGGTTGTCCTTGATGGGCTGCAGCTGTGAGCATTGAAGAGAACTGGGATAAAAGGGGGCGGCGTAGCCATTCAGGGAGAGCCTTGAAGGAGCCCTGAACTGGGAAAGAACAGCATGCAGAAGAAAGCGTCTGTGCTGTGAAGATCTGCAGCCATAAGAACACACCGAGGAGGTATGGACTTTAGCAAGCTGAGAACAGCATGATGGGACTCTAGAGAAATAGAACAACAACAAGTGGCAGCTTTAGATTTGGAGCAATCCAGCAAAGCTTGCAAATTTCTTGCTGGGCACCACCCTCTTGGTCAGGGCGAGTGGCCAGAAATGGAGGCCATTTTCCATGGGGAAAACGAAGTCATTGGCCCAGGCTCTGGGTGTCAGATGACAGGTGGCGTCTGGGGCTCTAAGGACTTGCAGGGTCCTAGTTGCTGGCAGCTTTCGTTCTGGAAGGATCCAGCAGAGTTTGTAGATTCCTGGCTTGGCACTGCCCTGCCTGCCAGGCCAAGTGGCCACAAATGAAGGCCATTTTCCATGGGAAAAAGAAGTCCTTTCCCCAGGGTCTCAGGAATATGTTCAAGGTGGCGTTTGAGGCTCTAAGTACTTCCAGGGCCCTAGTTGCTGCCAGCTTTTCTTTTGGAAAAATCCAGCAACGATTGCATCATTCTAGCTAGGCTCCCACTTTCTGCCAGGGTGGGTGGCTGCCAAGGGAGGCCATTTGCCATGGGAAAAAGAAGTCCTTTCCCCAGGGTCTGGGTGTCAGATGAAAGGTGGCCTTTGGGGTTCTGAGGACTTGTAGGGTAGTACTTACTGGCTAGAGTAGAGGAAATGGATTCTATTTGAATATCTGTCTAGAGGCTTTGCCCCACAGGTCCTGGTTGTCCTTGATGGGCTGCAGCTGTGAGCATTGAAGAGAACTGGGATAAAAGGGGGCGGCGTAGCCATTCAGGGAGAGCCTTGAAGGAGCCCTGAACTGGGAAAGAACAGCATGCAGAAGAAAGCGTCTGTGCTGTGAAGATCTGCAGCCATAAGAACACACCGAGGAGGTATGGACTTTAGCAAGCTGAGAACAGCATGATGGGACTCTAGAGAAATAGAACAACAACAAGTGGCAGCTTTAGATTTGGAGCAATCCAGCAAAGCTTGCAAATTTCTTGCTGGGCACCACCCTCTTGGTCAGGGCGAGTGGCCAGAAATGGAGGCCATTTTCCATGGGGAAAACGAAGTCATTGGCCCAGGCTCTGGGTGTCAGATGACAGGTGGCATCTGGGGCTCTAAGGACTTGCAGGGTCCTAGTTGCTGGCAGCTTTCGTTCTGGAAGGATCCAGCAGAGTTTGTAGATTCCTGGCTTGGCACTGCCCTGCCTGCCAGGCCAAGTGGCCACAAATGAAGGCCATTTTCCATGGGAAAAAGAAGTCCTTTCCCCAGGGTCTCAGGAATATGTTCAAGGTGGCGTTTGAGGCTCTAAGTACTTCCAGGGCCCTAGTTGCTGCCAGCTTTTCTTTTGGAAAAATCCAGCAACGATTGCATCATTCTAGCTAGGCTCCCACTTTCTGCCAGGGTGGGTGGCTGCCAAGGGAGGCCATTTGCCATGGGAAAAAGAAGTCCTTTCCCCAGGGTCTGGGTGTCAGATGAAAGGTGGCCTTTGGGGTTCTGAGGACTTGTAGGGTAGTACTTACTGGCTAGAGTAGAGGAAATGGATTCTATTTGAATATCTGTCTAGAGGCTTTGCCCCACAGGTCCTGGTTGTCCTTGATGGGCTGCAGCTGTGAGCATTGAAGAGAACTGGGATAAAAGGGGGCGGCGTAGCCATTCAGGGAGAGCCTTGAAGGAGCCCTGAACTGGGAAAGAACAGCATGCAGAAGAAAGCGTCTGTGCTGTGAAGATCTGCAGCCATAAGAACACACCGAGGAGGTATGGACTTTAGCAATCTGAGAACAGCATGATGGGACTCTAGAGAAATAGAACAACAACAAGTGGCAGCTTTAGATTTGGAGCAATCCAGCAAAGCTTGCAAATTTCTTGCTGGGCACCACCCTCTTGGTCAGGGCGAGTGGCCAGAAATGGAGGCCATTTTCCATGGGGAAAACGAAGTCATTGGCCCAGGCTCTGGGTGTCAGATGACTGGTGGCATCTGGGGCTCTAAGGACTTGCAGGGTCCTAGTTGCTGGCAGCTTTCGTTCTGGAAGGATCCAGCAGAGTTTGTAGATTCCTGGCTTGGCACTGCCCTGCCTGCCAGGCCAAGTGGCCACAAATGAAGGCCATTTTCCATGGGAAAAACGAAGTCCTTTCCCCAGGGTCTCAGGAATATGTTCAAGGTGGCGTTTGAGGCTCTAAGTACTTCCAGGGCCCTAGTTGCTGCCAGCTTTTCTTTTGGAAAAATCCAGCAACGATTGCATCATTCTAGCTAGGCTCCCACTTTCTGCCAGGGTGAGTGGCTGCCAAGGGAGGCCATTTGCCATGGGAAAAAGAAGTCCTTTCCCCAGGGTCTGGGTGTCAGATGAAAGGTGGCCTTTGGGGTTCTGAGGACTTGTAGGGTAGTACTTACTGGCTAGAGTAGAGGAAATGGATTCTATTTGAATATCTGTCTAGAGGCTTTGCCCCACAGGTCCTGGTTGTCCTTGATGGGCTGCAGCTGTGAGCATTGAAGAGAACTGGGATAAAAGGGGGCGGCGTAGCCATTCAGGGAGAGCCTTGAAGGAGCCCTGAACTGGGAAAGAACAGCATGCAGAAGAAAGCGTCTGTGCTGTGAAGATCTGCAGCCATAAGAACACACCGAGGAGGTATGGACTTTAGCAATCTGAGAACAGCATGATGGGACTCTAGAGAAATAGAACAACAACAAGTGGCAGCTTTAGATTTGGAGCAATCCAGCAAAGCTTGCAAATTTCTTGCTGGGCACCACCCTCTTGGTCAGGGCGAGTGGCCAGAAATGGAGGCCATTTTCCATGGGGAAAACGAAGTCATTGGCCCAGGCTCTGGGTGTCAGATGACAGGTGGCATCTGGGGCTCTAAGGACTTGCAGGGTCCTAGTTGCTGGCAGCTTTCGTTCTGGAAGGATCCAGCAGAGTTTGTAGATTCCTGGCTTGGCACTGCCCTGCCTGCCAGGCCAAGTGGCCACAAATGAAGGCCATTTTCCATGGGAAAAAGAAGTCCTTTCCCCAGGGTCTCAGGAATATGTTCAAGGTGGCGTTTGAGGCTCTAAGTACTTCCAGGGCCCTAGTTGCTGCCAGCTTTTCTTTTGGAAAAATCCAGCAACGATTGCATCATTCTAGCTAGGCTCCCACTTTCTGCCAGGGTGGGTGGCTGCCAAGGGAGGCCATTTGCCATGGGAAAAAGAAGTCCTTTCCCCAGGGTCTGGGTGTCAGATGAAAGGTGGCCTTTGGGGTTCTGAGGACTTGTAGGGTAGTACTTACTGGCTAGAGTAGAGGAAATGGATTCTATTTGAATATCTGTCTAGAGGCTTTGCCCCACAGGTCCTGGTTGTCCTTGATGGGCTGCAGCTGTGAGCATTGAAGAGAACTGGGATAAAAGGGGGCGGCGTAGCCATTCAGGGAGAGCCTTGAAGGAGCCCTGAACTGGGAAAGAACAGCATGCAGAAGAAAGCGTCTGTGCTGTGAAGATCTGCAGCCATAAGAACACACCGAGGAGGTATGGACTTTAGCAAGCTGAGAACAGCATGATGGGACTCTAGAGAAATAGAACAACAACAAGTGGCAGCTTTAGATTTGGAGCAATCCAGCAAAGCTTGCAAATTTCTTGCTGGGCACCACCCTCTTGGTCAGGGCGAGTGGCCAGAAATGGAGGCCATTTTCCATGGGGAAAACGAAGTCATTGGCCCAGGCTCTGGGTGTCAGATGACAGGTGGCATCTGGGGCTCTAAGGACTTGCAGGGTCCTAGTTGCTGGCAGCTTTCGTTCTGGAAGGATCCAGCAGAGTTTGTAGATTCCTGGCTTGGCACTGCCCTGCCTGCCAGGCCAAGTGGCCACAAATGAAGGCCATTTTCCATGGGAAAAAGAAGTCCTTTCCCCAGGGTCTCAGGAATATGTTCAAGGTGGCGTTTGAGGCTCTAAGTACTTCCAGGGCCCTAGTTGCTGCCAGCTTTTCTTTTGGAAAAATCCAGCAACGATTGCATCATTCTAGCTAGGCTCCCACTTTCTGCCAGGGTGGGTGGCTGCCAAGGGAGGCCATTTGCCATGGGAAAAAGAAGTCCTTTCCCCAGGGTCTGGGTGTCAGATGAAAGGTGGCCTTTGGGGTTCTGAGGACTTGTAGGGTAGTACTTACTGGCTAGAGTAGAGGAAATGGATTCTATTTGAATATCTGTCTAGAGGCTTTGCCCCACAGGTCCTGGTTGTCCTTGATGGGCTGCAGCTGTGAGCATTGAAGAGAACTGGGATAAAAGGGGGCGGCGTAGCCATTCAGGGAGAGCCTTGAAGGAGCCCTGAACTGGGAAAGAACAGCATGCAGAAGAAAGCGTCTGTGCTGTGAAGATCTGCAGCCATAAGAACACACCGAGGAGGTATGGACTTTAGCAAGCTGAGAACAGCATGATGGGACTCTAGAGAAATAGAACAACAACAAGTGGCAGCTTTCGATTTGGAGCAATCCAGCAAAGCTTGCAAATTTCTTGCTGGGCACCACCCTCTTGGTCAGGGCGAGTGGCCAGAAATGGAGGCCATTTTCCATGGGGAAAACGAAGTCATTGGCCCAGGCTCTGGGTGTCAGATGACAGGTGGCATCTGGGGCTCTAAGGACTTGCAGGGTCCTAGTTGCTGGCAGCTTTCGTTCTGGAAGGATCCAGCAGAGTTTGTAGATTCCTGGCTTGGCACTGCCCTGCCTGCCAGGCCAAGTGGCCACAAATGAAGGCCATTTTCCATGGGAAAAAGAAGTCCTTTCCCCAGGGTCTCAGGAATATGTTCAAGGTGGCGTTTGAGGCTCTAAGTACTTCCAGGGCCCTAGTTGCTGCCAGCTTTTCTTTTGGAAAAATCCAGCAACGATTGCATCATTCTAGCTAGGCTCCCACTTTCTGCCAGGGTGAGTGGCTGCCAAGGGAGGCCATTTGCCATGGGAAAAAGAAGTCCTTTCCCCAGGGTCTGGGTGTCAGATGAAAGGTGGCCTTTGGGGTTCTGAGGACTTGTAGGGTAGTACTTACTGGCTAGAGTAGAGGAAATGGATTCTATTTGAATATCTGTCTAGAGGCTTTGCCCCACAGGTCCTGGTTGTCCTTGATGGGCTGCAGCTGTGAGCATTGAAGAGAACTGGGATAAAAGGGGGCGGCGTAGCCATTCAGGGAGAGCCTTGAAGGAGCCCTGAACTGGGAAAGAACAGCATGCAGAAGAAAGCGTCTGTGCTGTGAAGATCTGCAGCCATAAGAACACACCGAGGAGGTATGGACTTTAGCAAGCTGAGAACAGCATGATGGGACTCTAGAGAAATAGAACAACAACAAGTGGCAGCTTTCGATTTGGAGCAATCCAGCAAAGCTTGCAAATTTCTTGCTGGGCACCACCCTCTTGGTCAGGGCGAGTGGCCAGAAATGGAGGCCATTTTCCATGGGGAAAACGAAGTCATTGGCCCAGGCTCTGGGTGTCAGATGACAGGTGGCATCTGGGGCTCTAAGGACTTGCAGGGTCCTAGTTGCTGGCAGCTTTCGTTCTGGAAGGATCCAGCAGAGTTTGTAGATTCCTGGCTTGGCACTGCCCTGCCTGCCAGGCCAAGTGGCCACAAATGAAGGCCATTTTCCATGGGAAAAACGAAGTCCTTTCCCCAGGGTCTCAGGAATATGTTCAAGGTGGCGTTTGAGGCTCTAAGTACTTCCAGGGCCCTAGTTGCTGCCAGCTTTTCTTTTGGAAAAATCCAGCAACGATTGCATCATTCTAGCTAGGCTCCCACTTTCTGCCAGGGTGGGTGGCTGCCAAGGGAGGCCATTTGCCATGGGAAAAAGAAGTCCTTTCCCCAGGGTCTGGGTGTCAGATGAAAGGTGGCCTTTGGGGTTCTGAGGACTTGTAGGGTAGTACTTACTGGCTAGAGTAGAGGAAATGGATTCTATTTGAATATCTGTCTAGAGGCTTTGCCCCACAGGTCCTGGTTGTCCTTGATGGGCTGCAGCTGTGAGCATTGAAGAGAACTGGGATAAAAGGGGGCGGCGTAGCCATTCAGGGAGAGCCTTGAAGGAGCCCTGAACTGGGAAAGAACAGCATGCAGAAGAAAGCGTCTGTGCTGTGAAGATCTGCAGCCATAAGAACACACCGAGGAGGTATGGACTTTAGCAAGCTGAGAACAGCATGATGGGACTCTAGAGAAATAGAACAACAACAAGTGGCAGCTTTAGATTTGGAGCAATCCAGCAAAGCTTGCAAATTTCTTGCTGGGCACCACCCTCTTGGTCAGGGCGAGTGGCCAGAAATGGAGGCCATTTTCCATGGGGAAAACGAAGTCATTGGCCCAGGCTCTGGGTGTCAGATGACAGGTGGCATCTGGGGCTCTAAGGACTTGCAGGGTCCTAGTTGCTGGCAGCTTTCGTTCTGGAAGGATCCAGCAGAGTTTGTAGATTCCTGGCTTGGCACTGCCCTGCCTGCCAGGCCAAGTGGCCACAAATGAAGGCCATTTTCCATGGGAAAAAGAAGTCCTTTCCCCAGGGTCTCAGGAATATGTTCAAGGTGGCGTTTGAGGCTCTAAGTACTTCCAGGGCCCTAGTTGCTGCCAGCTTTTCTTTTGGAAAAATCCAGCAACGATTGCATCATTCTAGCTAGGCTCCCACTTTCTGCCAGGGTGGGTGGCTGCCAAGGGAGGCCATTTGCCATGGGAAAAAGAAGTCCTTTCCCCAGGGTCTGGGTGTCAGATGAAAGGTGGCCTTTGGGGTTCTGAGGACTTGTAGGGTAGTACTTACTGGCTAGAGTAGAGGAAATGGATTCTATTTGAATATCTGTCTAGAGGCTTTGCCCCACAGGTCCTGGTTGTCCTTGATGGGCTGCAGCTGTGAGCATTGAAGAGAACTGGGATAAAAGGGGGCGGCGTAGCCATTCAGGGAGAGCCTTGAAGGAGCCCTGAACTGGGAAAGAACAGCATGCAGAAGAAAGCGTCTGTGCTGTGAAGATCTGCAGCCATAAGAACACACCGAGGAGGTATGGACTTTAGCAAGCTGAGAACAGCATGATGGGACTCTAGAGAAATAGAACAACAACAAGTGGCAGCTTTAGATTTGGAGCAATCCAGCAAAGCTTGCAAATTTCTTGCTGGGCACCACCCTCTTGGTCAGGGCGAGTGGCCAGAAATGGAGGCCATTTTCCATGGGGAAAACGAAGTCATTGGCCCAGGCTCTGGGTGTCAGATGACTGGTGGCATCTGGGGCTCTAAGGACTTGCAGGGTCCTAGTTGCTGGCAGCTTTCGTTCTGGAAGGATCCAGCAGAGTTTGTAGATTCCTGGCTTGGCACTGCCCTGCCTGCCAGGCCAAGTGGCCACAAATGAAGGCCATTTTCCATGGGAAAAAGAAGTCCTTTCCCCAGGGTCTCAGGAATATGTTCAAGGTGGCGTTTGAGGCTCTAAGTACTTCCAGGGCCCTAGTTGCTGCCAGCTTTTCTTTTGGAAAAATCCAGCAACGATTGCATCATTCTAGCTAGGCTCCCACTTTCTGCCAGGGTGGGTGGCTGCCAAGGGAGGCCATTTGCCATGGGAAAAAGAAGTCCTTTCCCCAGGGTCTGGGTGTCAGATGAAAGGTGGCCTTTGGGGTTCTGAGGACTTGTAGGGTAGTACTTACTGGCTAGAGTAGAGGAAATGGATTCTATTTGAATATCTGTCTAGAGGCTTTGCCCCACAGGTCCTGGTTGTCCTTGATGGGCTGCAGCTGTGAGCATTGAAGAGAACTGGGATAAAAGGGGGCGGCGTAGCCATTCAGGGAGAGCCTTGAAGGAGCCCTGAACTGGGAAAGAACAGCATGCAGAAGAAAGCGTCTGTGCTGTGAAGATCTGCAGCCATAAGAACACACCGAGGAGGTATGGACTTTAGCAATCTGAGAACAGCATGATGGGACTCTAGAGAAATAGAACAACAACAAGTGGCAGCTTTAGATTTGGAGCAATCCAGCAAAGCTTGCAAATTTCTTGCTGGGCACCACCCTCTTGGTCAGGGCGAGTGGCCAGAAATGGAGGCCATTTTCCATGGGGAAAACGAAGTCATTGGCCCAGGCTCTGGGTGTCAGATGACAGGTGGCATCTGGGGCTCTAAGGACTTGCAGGGTCCTAGTTGCTGGCAGCTTTCGTTCTGGAAGGATCCAGCAGAGTTTGTAGATTCCTGGCTTGGCACTGCCCTGCCTGCCAGGCCAAGTGGCCACAAATGAAGGCCATTTTCCATGGGAAAAAGAAGTCCTTTCCCCAGGGTCTCAGGAATATGTTCAAGGTGGCGTTTGAGGCTCTAAGTACTTCCAGGGCCCTAGTTGCTGCCAGCTTTTCTTTTGGAAAAATCCAGCAACGATTGCATCATTCTAGCTAGGCTCCCACTTTCTGCCAGGGTGGGTGGCTGCCAAGGGAGGCCATTTGCCATGGGAAAAAGAAGTCCTTTCCCCAGGGTCTGGGTGTCAGATGAAAGGTGGCCTTTGGGGTTCTGAGGACTTGTAGGGTAGTACTTACTGGCTAGAGTAGAGGAAATGGATTCTATTTGAATATCTGTCTAGAGGCTTTGCCCCACAGGTCCTGGTTGTCCTTGATGGGCTGCAGCTGTGAGCATTGAAGAGAACTGGGATAAAAGGGGGCGGCGTAGCCATTCAGGGAGAGCCTTGAAGGAGCCCTGAACTGGGAAAGAACAGCATGCAGAAGAAAGCGTCTGTGCTGTGAAGATCTGCAGCCATAAGAACACACCGAGGAGGTATGGACTTTAGCAAGCTGAGAACAGCATGATGGGACTCTAGAGAAATAGAACAACAACAAGTGGCAGCTTTAGATTTGGAGCAATCCAGCAAAGCTTGCAAATTTCTTGCTGGGCACCACCCTCTTGGTCAGGGCGAGTGGCCAGAAATGGAGGCCATTTTCCATGGGGAAAACGAAGTCATTGGCCCAGGCTCTGGGTGTCAGATGACAGGTGGCATCTGGGGCTCTAAGGACTTGCAGGGTCCTAGTTGCTGGCAGCTTTCGTTCTGGAAGGATCCAGCAGAGTTTGTAGATTCCTGGCTTGGCACTGCCCTGCCTGCCAGGCCAAGTGGCCACAAATGAAGGCCATTTTCCATGGGAAAAAGAAGTCCTTTCCCCAGGGTCTCAGGAATATGTTCAAGGTGGCGTTTGAGGCTCTAAGTACTTCCAGGGCCCTAGTTGCTGCCAGCTTTTCTTTTGGAAAAATCCAGCAACGATTGCATCATTCTAGCTAGGCTCCCACTTTCTGCCAGGGTGGGTGGCTGCCAAGGGAGGCCATTTGCCATGGGAAAAAGAAGTCCTTTCCCCAGGGTCTGGGTGTCAGATGAAAGGTGGCCTTTGGGGTTCTGAGGACTTGTAGGGTAGTACTTACTGGCTAGAGTAGAGGAAATGGATTCTATTTGAATATCTGTCTAGAGGCTTTGCCCCACAGGTCCTGGTTGTCCTTGATGGGCTGCAGCTGTGAGCATTGAAGAGAACTGGGATAAAAGGGGGCGGCGTAGCCATTCAGGGAGAGCCTTGAAGGAGCCCTGAACTGGGAAAGAACAGCATGCAGAAGAAAGCGTCTGTGCTGTGAAGATCTGCAGCCATAAGAACACACCGAGGAGGTATGGACTTTAGCAATCTGAGAACAGCATGATGGGACTCTAGAGAAATAGAACAACAACAAGTGGCAGCTTTCGATTTGGAGCAATCCAGCAAAGCTTGCAAATTTCTTGCTGGGCACCACCCTCTTGGTCAGGGCGAGTGGCCAGAAATGGAGGCCATTTTCCATGGGGAAAACGAAGTCATTGGCCCAGGCTCTGGGTGTCAGATGACAGGTGGCATCTGGGGCTCTAAGGACTTGCAGGGTCCTAGTTGCTGGCAGCTTTCGTTCTGGAAGGATCCAGCAGAGTTTGTAGATTCCTGGCTTGGCACTGCCCTGCCTGCCAGGCCAAGTGGCCACAAATGAAGGCCATTTTCCATGGGAAAAAGAAGTCCTTTCCCCAGGGTCTCAGGAATATGTTCAAGGTGGCGTTTGAGGCTCTAAGTACTTCCAGGGCCCTAGTTGCTGCCAGCTTTTCTTTTGGAAAAATCCAGCAACGATTGCATCATTCTAGCTAGGCTCCCACTTTCTGCCAGGGTGAGTGGCTGCCAAGGGAGGCCATTTGCCATGGGAAAAAGAAGTCCTTTCCCCAGGGTCTGGGTGTCAGATGAAAGGTGGCCTTTGGGGTTCTGAGGACTTGTAGGGTAGTACTTACTGGCTAGAGTAGAGGAAATGGATTCTATTTGAATATCTGTCTAGAGGCTTTGCCCCACAGGTCCTGGTTGTCCTTGATGGGCTGCAGCTGTGAGCATTGAAGAGAACTGGGATAAAAGGGGGCGGCGTAGCCATTCAGGGAGAGCCTTGAAGGAGCCCTGAACTGGGAAAGAACAGCATGCAGAAGAAAGCGTCTGTGCTGTGAAGATCTGCAGCCATAAGAACACACCGAGGAGGTATGGACTTTAGCAAGCTGAGAACAGCATGATGGGACTCTAGAGAAATAGAACAACAACAAGTGGCAGCTTTCGATTTGGAGCAATCCAGCAAAGCTTGCAAATTTCTTGCTGGGCACCACCCTCTTGGTCAGGGCGAGTGGCCAGAAATGGAGGCCATTTTCCATGGGGAAAACGAAGTCATTGGCCCAGGCTCTGGGTGTCAGATGACAGGTGGCATCTGGGGCTCTAAGGACTTGCAGGGTCCTAGTTGCTGGCAGCTTTCGTTCTGGAAGGATCCAGCAGAGTTTGTAGATTCCTGGCTTGGCACTGCCCTGCCTGCCAGGCCAAGTGGCCACAAATGAAGGCCATTTTCCATGGGAAAAACGAAGTCCTTTCCCCAGGGTCTCAGGAATATGTTCAAGGTGGCGTTTGAGGCTCTAAGTACTTCCAGGGCCCTAGTTGCTGCCAGCTTTTCTTTTGGAAAAATCCAGCAACGATTGCATCATTCTAGCTAGGCTCCCACTTTCTGCCAGGGTGGGTGGCTGCCAAGGGAGGCCATTTGCCATGGGAAAAAGAAGTCCTTTCCCCAGGGTCTGGGTGTCAGATGAAAGGTGGCCTTTGGGGTTCTGAGGACTTGTAGGGTAGTACTTACTGGCTAGAGTAGAGGAAATGGATTCTATTTGAATATCTGTCTAGAGGCTTTGCCCCACAGGTCCTGGTTGTCCTTGATGGGCTGCAGCTGTGAGCATTGAAGAGAACTGGGATAAAAGGGGGCGGCGTAGCCATTCAGGGAGAGCCTTGAAGGAGCCCTGAACTGGGAAAGAACAGCATGCAGAAGAAAGCGTCTGTGCTGTGAAGATCTGCAGCCATAAGAACACACCGAGGAGGTATGGACTTTAGCAAGCTGAGAACAGCATGATGGGACTCTAGAGAAATAGAACAACAACAAGTGGCAGCTTTAGATTTGGAGCAATCCAGCAAAGCTTGCAAATTTCTTGCTGGGCACCACCCTCTTGGTCAGGGCGAGTGGCCAGAAATGGAGGCCATTTTCCATGGGGAAAACGAAGTCATTGGCCCAGGCTCTGGGTGTCAGATGACAGGTGGCATCTGGGGCTCTAAGGACTTGCAGGGTCCTAGTTGCTGGCAGCTTTCGTTCTGGAAGGATCCAGCAGAGTTTGTAGATTCCTGGCTTGGCACTGCCCTGCCTGCCAGGCCAAGTGGCCACAAATGAAGGCCATTTTCCATGGGAAAAAGAAGTCCTTTCCCCAGGGTCTCAGGAATATGTTCAAGGTGGCGTTTGAGGCTCTAAGTACTTCCAGGGCCCTAGTTGCTGCCAGCTTTTCTTTTGGAAAAATCCAGCAACGATTGCATCATTCTAGCTAGGCTCCCACTTTCTGCCAGGGTGGGTGGCTGCCAAGGGAGGCCATTTGCCATGGGAAAAAGAAGTCCTTTCCCCAGGGTCTGGGTGTCAGATGAAAGGTGGCCTTTGGGGTTCTGAGGACTTGTAGGGTAGTACTTACTGGCTAGAGTAGAGGAAATGGATTCTATTTGAATATCTGTCTAGAGGCTTTGCCCCACAGGTCCTGGTTGTCCTTGATGGGCTGCAGCTGTGAGCATTGAAGAGAACTGGGATAAAAGGGGGCGGCGTAGCCATTCAGGGAGAGCCTTGAAGGAGCCCTGAACTGGGAAAGAACAGCATGCAGAAGAAAGCGTCTGTGCTGTGAAGATCTGCAGCCATAAGAACACACCGAGGAGGTATGGACTTTAGCAAGCTGAGAACAGCATGATGGGACTCTAGAGAAATAGAACAACAACAAGTGGCAGCTTTAGATTTGGAGCAATCCAGCAAAGCTTGCAAATTTCTTGCTGGGCACCACCCTCTTGGTCAGGGCGAGTGGCCAGAAATGGAGGCCATTTTCCATGGGGAAAACGAAGTCATTGGCCCAGGCTCTGGGTGTCAGATGACTGGTGGCATCTGGGGCTCTAAGGACTTGCAGGGTCCTAGTTGCTGGCAGCTTTCGTTCTGGAAGGATCCAGCAGAGTTTGTAGATTCCTGGCTTGGCACTGCCCTGCCTGCCAGGCCAAGTGGCCACAAATGAAGGCCATTTTCCATGGGAAAAAGAAGTCCTTTCCCCAGGGTCTCAGGAATATGTTCAAGGTGGCGTTTGAGGCTCTAAGTACTTCCAGGGCCCTAGTTGCTGCCAGCTTTTCTTTTGGAAAAATCCAGCAACGATTGCATCATTCTAGCTAGGCTCCCACTTTCTGCCAGGGTGAGTGGCTGCCAAGGGAGGCCATTTGCCATGGGAAAAAGAAGTCCTTTCCCCAGGGTCTGGGTGTCAGATGAAAGGTGGCCTTTGGGGTTCTGAGGACTTGTAGGGTAGTACTTACTGGCTAGAGTAGAGGAAATGGATTCTATTTGAATATCTGTCTAGAGGCTTTGCCCCACAGGTCCTGGTTGTCCTTGATGGGCTGCAGCTGTGAGCATTGAAGAGAACTGGGATAAAAGGGGGCGGCGTAGCCATTCAGGGAGAGCCTTGAAGGAGCCCTGAACTGGGAAAGAACAGCATGCAGAAGAAAGCGTCTGTGCTGTGAAGATCTGCAGCCATAAGAACACACCGAGGAGGTATGGACTTTAGCAATCTGAGAACAGCATGATGGGACTCTAGAGAAATAGAACAACAACAAGTGGCAGCTTTAGATTTGGAGCAATCCAGCAAAGCTTGCAAATTTCTTGCTGGGCACCACCCTCTTGGTCAGGGCGAGTGGCCAGAAATGGAGGCCATTTTCCATGGGGAAAACGAAGTCATTGGCCCAGGCTCTGGGTGTCAGATGACAGGTGGCATCTGGGGCTCTAAGGACTTGCAGGGTCCTAGTTGCTGGCAGCTTTCGTTCTGGAAGGATCCAGCAGAGTTTGTAGATTCCTGGCTTGGCACTGCCCTGCCTGCCAGGCCAAGTGGCCACAAATGAAGGCCATTTTCCATGGGAAAAACGAAGTCCTTTCCCCAGGGTCTCAGGAATATGTTCAAGGTGGCGTTTGAGGCTCTAAGTACTTCCAGGGCCCTAGTTGCTGCCAGCTTTTCTTTTGGAAAAATCCAGCAACGATTGCATCATTCTAGCTAGGCTCCCACTTTCTGCCAGGGTGGGTGGCTGCCAAGGGAGGCCATTTGCCATGGGAAAAAGAAGTCCTTTCCCCAGGGTCTGGGTGTCAGATGAAAGGTGGCCTTTGGGGTTCTGAGGACTTGTAGGGTAGTACTTACTGGCTAGAGTAGAGGAAATGGATTCTATTTGAATATCTGTCTAGAGGCTTTGCCCCACAGGTCCTGGTTGTCCTTGATGGGCTGCAGCTGTGAGCATTGAAGAGAACTGGGATAAAAGGGGGCGGCGTAGCCATTCAGGGAGAGCCTTGAAGGAGCCCTGAACTGGGAAAGAACAGCATGCAGAAGAAAGCGTCTGTGCTGTGAAGATCTGCAGCCATAAGAACACACCGAGGAGGTATGGACTTTAGCAATCTGAGAACAGCATGATGGGACTCTAGAGAAATAGAACAACAACAAGTGGCAGCTTTAGATTTGGAGCAATCCAGCAAAGCTTGCAAATTTCTTGCTGGGCACCACCCTCTTGGTCAGGGCGAGTGGCCAGAAATGGAGGCCATTTTCCATGGGGAAAACGAAGTCATTGGCCCAGGCTCTGGGTGTCAGATGACAGGTGGCATCTGGGGCTCTAAGGACTTGCAGGGTCCTAGTTGCTGGCAGCTTTCGTTCTGGAAGGATCCAGCAGAGTTTGTAGATTCCTGGCTTGGCACTGCCCTGCCTGCCAGGCCAAGTGGCCACAAATGAAGGCCATTTTCCATGGGAAAAAGAAGTCCTTTCCCCAGGGTCTCAGGAATATGTTCAAGGTGGCGTTTGAGGCTCTAAGTACTTCCAGGGCCCTAGTTGCTGCCAGCTTTTCTTTTGGAAAAATCCAGCAACGATTGCATCATTCTAGCTAGGCTCCCACTTTCTGCCAGGGTGGGTGGCTGCCAAGGGAGGCCATTTGCCATGGGAAAAAGAAGTCCTTTCCCCAGGGTCTGGGTGTCAGATGAAAGGTGGCCTTTGGGGTTCTGAGGACTTGTAGGGTAGTACTTACTGGCTAGAGTAGAGGAAATGGATTCTATTTGAATATCTGTCTAGAGGCTTTGCCCCACAGGTCCTGGTTGTCCTTGATGGGCTGCAGCTGTGAGCATTGAAGAGAACTGGGATAAAAGGGGGCGGCGTAGCCATTCAGGGAGAGCCTTGAAGGAGCCCTGAACTGGGAAAGAACAGCATGCAGAAGAAAGCGTCTGTGCTGTGAAGATCTGCAGCCATAAGAACACACCGAGGAGGTATGGACTTTAGCAAGCTGAGAACAGCATGATGGGACTCTAGAGAAATAGAACAACAACAAGTGGCAGCTTTAGATTTGGAGCAATCCAGCAAAGCTTGCAAATTTCTTGCTGGGCACCACCCTCTTGGTCAGGGCGAGTGGCCAGAAATGGAGGCCATTTTCCATGGGGAAAACGAAGTCATTGGCCCAGGCTCTGGGTGTCAGATGACAGGTGGCATCTGGGGCTCTAAGGACTTGCAGGGTCCTAGTTGCTGGCAGCTTTCGTTCTGGAAGGATCCAGCAGAGTTTGTAGATTCCTGGCTTGGCACTGCCCTGCCTGCCAGGCCAAGTGGCCACAAATGAAGGCCATTTTCCATGGGAAAAAGAAGTCCTTTCCCCAGGGTCTCAGGAATATGTTCAAGGTGGCGTTTGAGGCTCTAAGTACTTCCAGGGCCCTAGTTGCTGCCAGCTTTTCTTTTGGAAAAATCCAGCAACGATTGCATCATTCTAGCTAGGCTCCCACTTTCTGCCAGGGTGAGTGGCTGCCAAGGGAGGCCATTTGCCATGGGAAAAAGAAGTCCTTTCCCCAGGGTCTGGGTGTCAGATGAAAGGTGGCCTTTGGGGTTCTGAGGACTTGTAGGGTAGTACTTACTGGCTAGAGTAGAGGAAATGGATTCTATTTGAATATCTGTCTAGAGGCTTTGCCCCACAGGTCCTGGTTGTCCTTGATGGGCTGCAGCTGTGAGCATTGAAGAGAACTGGGATAAAAGGGGGCGGCGTAGCCATTCAGGGAGAGCCTTGAAGGAGCCCTGAACTGGGAAAGAACAGCATGCAGAAGAAAGCGTCTGTGCTGTGAAGATCTGCAGCCATAAGAACACACCGAGGAGGTATGGACTTTAGCAAGCTGAGAACAGCATGATGGGACTCTAGAGAAATAGAACAACAACAAGTGGCAGCTTTCGATTTGGAGCAATCCAGCAAAGCTTGCAAATTTCTTGCTGGGCACCACCCTCTTGGTCAGGGCGAGTGGCCAGAAATGGAGGCCATTTTCCATGGGGAAAACGAAGTCATTGGCCCAGGCTCTGGGTGTCAGATGACAGGTGGCGTCTGGGGCTCTAAGGACTTGCAGGGTCCTAGTTGCTGGCAGCTTTCGTTCTGGAAGGATCCAGCAGAGTTTGTAGATTCCTGGCTTGGCACTGCCCTGCCTGCCAGGCCAAGTGGCCACAAATGAAGGCCATTTTCCATGGGAAAAAGAAGTCCTTTCCCCAGGGTCTCAGGAATATGTTCAAGGTGGCGTTTGAGGCTCTAAGTACTTCCAGGGCCCTAGTTGCTGCCAGCTTTTCTTTTGGAAAAATCCAGCAACGATTGCATCATTCTAGCTAGGCTCCCACTTTCTGCCAGGGTGGGTGGCTGCCAAGGGAGGCCATTTGCCATGGGAAAAAGAAGTCCTTTCCTCAGGGTCTGGGTGTCAGATGAAAGGTGGCCTTTGGGGTTCTGAGGACTTGTAGGGTAGTACTTACTGGCTAGAGTAGAGGAAATGGATTCTATTTGAATATCTGTCTAGAGGCTTTGCCCCACAGGTCCTGGTTGTCCTTGATGGGCTGCAGCTGTGAGCATTGAAGAGAACTGGGATAAAAGGGGGCGGCGTAGCCATTCAGGGAGAGCCTTGAAGGAGCCCTGAACTGGGAAAGAACAGCATGCAGAAGAAAGCGTCTGTGCTGTGAAGATCTGCAGCCATAAGAACACACCGAGGAGGTATGGACTTTAGCAAGCTGAGAACAGCATGATGGGACTCTAGAGAAATAGAACAACAACAAGTGGCAGCTTTAGATTTGGAGCAATCCAGCAAAGCTTGCAAATTTCTTGCTGGGCACCACCCTCTTGGTCAGGGCGAGTGGCCAGAAATGGAGGCCATTTTCCATGGGGAAAACGAAGTCATTGGCCCAGGCTCTGGGTGTCAGATGACAGGTGGCATCTGGGGCTCTAAGGACTTGCAGGGTCCTAGTTGCTGGCAGCTTTCGTTCTGGAAGGATCCAGCAGAGTTTGTAGATTCCTGGCTTGGCACTGCCCTGCCTGCCAGGCCAAGTGGCCACAAATGAAGGCCATTTTCCATGGGAAAAAGAAGTCCTTTCCCCAGGGTCTCAGGAATATGTTCAAGGTGGCGTTTGAGGCTCTAAGTACTTCCAGGGCCCTAGTTGCTGCCAGCTTTTCTTTTGGAAAAATCCAGCAACGATTGCATCATTCTAGCTAGGCTCCCACTTTCTGCCAGGGTGGGTGGCTGCCAAGGGAGGCCATTTGCCATGGGAAAAAGAAGTCCTTTCCCCAGGGTCTGGGTGTCAGATGAAAGGTGGCCTTTGGGGTTCTGAGGACTTGTAGGGTAGTACTTACTGGCTAGAGTAGAGGAAATGGATTCTATTTGAATATCTGTCTAGAGGCTTTGCCCCACAGGTCCTGGTTGTCCTTGATGGGCTGCAGCTGTGAGCATTGAAGAGAACTGGGATAAAAGGGGGCGGCGTAGCCATTCAGGGAGAGCCTTGAAGGAGCCCTGAACTGGGAAAGAACAGCATGCAGAAGAAAGCGTCTGTGCTGTGAAGATCTGCAGCCATAAGAACACACCGAGGAGGTATGGACTTTAGCAAGCTGAGAACAGCATGATGGGACTCTAGAGAAATAGAACAACAACAAGTGGCAGCTTTCGATTTGGAGCAATCCAGCAAAGCTTGCAAATTTCTTGCTGGGCACCACCCTCTTGGTCAGGGCGAGTGGCCAGAAATGGAGGCCATTTTCCATGGGGAAAACGAAGTCATTGGCCCAGGCTCTGGGTGTCAGATGACAGGTGGCATCTGGGGCTCTAAGGACTTGCAGGGTCCTAGTTGCTGGCAGCTTTCGTTCTGGAAGGATCCAGCAGAGTTTGTAGATTCCTGGCTTGGCACTGCCCTGCCTGCCAGGCCAAGTGGCCACAAATGAAGGCCATTTTCCATGGGAAAAAGAAGTCCTTTCCCCAGGGTCTCAGGAATATGTTCAAGGTGGCGTTTGAGGCTCTAAGTACTTCCAGGGCCCTAGTTGCTGCCAGCTTTTCTTTTGGAAAAATCCAGCAACGATTGCATCATTCTAGCTAGGCTCCCACTTTCTGCCAGGGTGGGTGGCTGCCAAGGGAGGCCATTTGCCATGGGAAAAAGAAGTCCTTTCCCCAGGGTCTGGGTGTCAGATGAAAGGTGGCCTTTGGGGTTCTGAGGACTTGTAGGGTAGTACTTACTGGCTAGAGTAGAGGAAATGGATTCTATTTGAATATCTGTCTAGAGGCTTTGCCCCACAGGTCCTGGTTGTCCTTGATGGGCTGCAGCTGTGAGCATTGAAGAGAACTGGGATAAAAGGGGGCGGCGTAGCCATTCAGGGAGAGCCTTGAAGGAGCCCTGAACTGGGAAAGAACAGCATGCAGAAGAAAGCGTCTGTGCTGTGAAGATCTGCAGCCATAAGAACACACCGAGGAGGTATGGACTTTAGCAAGCTGAGAACAGCATGATGGGACTCTAGAGAAATAGAACAACAACAAGTGGCAGCTTTAGATTTGGAGCAATCCAGCAAAGCTTGCAAATTTCTTGCTGGGCACCACCCTCTTGGTCAGGGCGAGTGGCCAGAAATGGAGGCCATTTTCCATGGGGAAAACGAAGTCATTGGCCCAGGCTCTGGGTGTCAGATGACAGGTGGCATCTGGGGCTCTAAGGACTTGCAGGGTCCTAGTTGCTGGCAGCTTTCGTTCTGGAAGGATCCAGCAGAGTTTGTAGATTCCTGGCTTGGCACTGCCCTGCCTGCCAGGCCAAGTGGCCACAAATGAAGGCCATTTTCCATGGGAAAAAGAAGTCCTTTCCCCAGGGTCTCAGGAATATGTTCAAGGTGGCGTTTGAGGCTCTAAGTACTTCCAGGGCCCTAGTTGCTGCCAGCTTTTCTTTTGGAAAAATCCAGCAACGATTGCATCATTCTAGCTAGGCTCCCACTTTCTGCCAGGGTGAGTGGCTGCCAAGGGAGGCCATTTGCCATGGGAAAAAGAAGTCCTTTCCCCAGGGTCTGGGTGTCAGATGAAAGGTGGCCTTTGGGGTTCTGAGGACTTGTAGGGTAGTACTTACTGGCTAGAGTAGAGGAAATGGATTCTATTTGAATATCTGTCTAGAGGCTTTGCCCCACAGGTCCTGGTTGTCCTTGATGGGCTGCAGCTGTGAGCATTGAAGAGAACTGGGATAAAAGGGGGCGGCGTAGCCATTCAGGGAGAGCCTTGAAGGAGCCCTGAACTGGGAAAGAACAGCATGCAGAAGAAAGCGTCTGTGCTGTGAAGATCTGCAGCCATAAGAACACACCGAGGAGGTATGGACTTTAGCAATCTGAGAACAGCATGATGGGACTCTAGAGAAATAGAACAACAACAAGTGGCAGCTTTAGATTTGGAGCAATCCAGCAAAGCTTGCAAATTTCTTGCTGGGCACCACCCTCTTGGTCAGGGTGAGTGGCCAGAAATGGAGGCCATTTTCCATGGGGAAAACGAAGTCATTGGCCCAGGCTCTGGGTGTCAGATGACAGGTGGCATCTGGGGCTCTAAGGACTTGCAGGGTCCTAGTTGCTGGCAGCTTTCGTTCTGGAAGGATCCAGCAGAGTTTGTAGATTCCTGGCTTGGCACTGCCCTGCCTGCCAGGCCAAGTGGCCACAAATGAAGGCCATTTTCCATGGGAAAAAGAAGTCCTTTCCCCAGGGTCTCAGGAATATGTTCAAGGTGGCGTTTGAGGCTCTAAGTACTTCCAGGGCCCTAGTTGCTGCCAGCTTTTCTTTTGGAAAAATCCAGCAACGATTGCATCATTCTAGCTAGGCTCCCACTTTCTGCCAGGGTGGGTGGCTGCCAAGGGAGGCCATTTGCCATGGGAAAAAGAAGTCCTTTCCCCAGGGTCTGGGTGTCAGATGAAAGGTGGCCTTTGGGGTTCTGAGGACTTGTAGGGTAGTACTTACTGGCTAGAGTAGAGGAAATGGATTCTATTTGAATATCTGTCTAGAGGCCTTGCCCCACAGGTCCTGGTTGTCCTTGATGGGCTGCAGCTGTGAGCATTGAAGAGAACTGGGATAAAAGGGGGCGGCGTAGCCATTCAGGGAGAGCCTTGAAGGAGCCCTGAACTGGGAAAGAACAGCATGCAGAAGAAAGCGTCTGTGCTGTGAAGATCTGCAGCCATAAGAACACACCGAGGAGGTATGGACTTTAGCAAGCTGAGAACAGCATGATGGGACTCTAGAGAAATAGAACAACAACAAGTGGCAGCTTTAGATTTGGAGCAATCCAGCAAAGCTTGCAAATTTCTTGCTGGGCACCACCCTCTTGGTCAGGGCGAGTGGCCAGAAATGGAGGCCATTTTCCATGGGGAAAACGAAGTCATTGGCCCAGGCTCTGGGTGTCAGATGACAGGTGGCGTCTGGGGCTCTAAGGACTTGCAGGGTCCTAGTTGCTGGCAGCTTTCGTTCTGGAAGGATCCAGCAGAGTTTGTAGATTCCTGGCTTGGCACTGCCCTGCCTGCCAGGCCAAGTGGCCACAAATGAAGGCCATTTTCCATGGGAAAAAGAAGTCCTTTCCCCAGGGTCTCAGGAATATGTTCAAGGTGGCGTTTGAGGCTCTAAGTACTTCCAAGGCCCTAGTTGCTGCCAGCTTTTCTTTTGGAAAAATCCAGCAACGATTGCATCATTCTAGCTAGGCTCCCACTTTCTGCCAGGGTGGGTGGCTGCCAAGGGAGGCCATTTGCCATGGGAAAAAGAAGTCCTTTCCCCAGGGTCTGGGTGTCAGATGAAAGGTGGCCTTTGGGGTTCTGAGGACTTGTAGGGTAGTACTTACTGGCTAGAGTAGAGGAAATGGATTCTATTTGAATATCTGTCTAGAGGCTTTGCCCCACAGGTCCTGGTTGTCCTTGATGGGCTGCAGCTGTGAGCATTGAAGAGAACTGGGATAAAAGGGGGCGGCGTAGCCATTCAGGGAGAGCCTTGAAGGAGCCCTGAACTGGGAAAGAACAGCATGCAGAAGAAAGCGTCTGTGCTGTGAAGATCTGCAGCCATAAGAACACACCGAGGAGGTATGGACTTTAGCAAGCTGAGAACAGCATGATGGGACTCTAGAGAAATAGAACAACAACAAGTGGCAGCTTTAGATTTGGAGCAATCCAGCAAAGCTTGCAAATTTCTTGCTGGGCACCACCCTCTTGGTCAGGGCGAGTGGCCAGAAATGGAGGCCATTTTCCATGGGGAAAACGAAGTCATTGGCCCAGGCTCTGGGTGTCAGATGACAGGTGGCGTCTGGGGCTCTAAGGACTTGCAGGGTCCTAGTTGCTGGCAGCTTTCGTTCTGGAAGGATCCAGCAGAGTTTGTAGATTCCTGGCTTGGCACTGCCCTGCCTGCCAGGCCAAGTGGCCACAAATGAAGGCCATTTTCCATGGGAAAAACGAAGTCCTTTCCCCAGGGTCTCAGGAATATGTTCAAGGTGGCGTTTGAGGCTCTAAGTACTTCCAGGGCCCTAGTTGCTGCCAGCTTTTCTTTTGGAAAAATCCAGCAACGATTGCATCATTCTAGCTAGGCTCCCACTTTCTGCCAGGGTGAGTGGCTGCCAAGGGAGGCCATTTGCCATGGGAAAAAGAAGTCCTTTCCCCAGGGTCTGGGTGTCAGATGAAAGGTGGCCTTTGGGGTTCTGAGGACTTGTAGGGTAGTACTTACTGGCTAGAGTAGAGGAAATGGATTCTATTTGAATATCTGTCTAGAGGCTTTGCCCCACAGGTCCTGGTTGTCCTTGATGGGCTGCAGCTGTGAGCATTGAAGAGAACTGGGATAAAAGGGGGCGGCGTAGCCATTCAGGGAGAGCCTTGAAGGAGCCCCGAACTGGGAAAGAACAGCATGCAGAAGAAAGCGTCTGTGCTGTGAAGATCTGCAGCCATAAGAACACACCGAGGAGGTATGGACTTTAGCAATCTGAGAACAGCATGATGGGACTCTAGAGAAATAGAACAACAACAAGTGGCAGCTTTAGATTTGGAGCAATCCAGCAAAGCTTGCAAATTTCTTGCTGGGCACCACCCTCTTGGTCAGGGCGAGTGGCCAGAAATGGAGGCCATTTTCCATGGGGAAAACGAAGTCATTGGCCCAGGCTCTGGGTGTCAGATGACAGGTGGCATCTGGGGCTCTAAGGACTTGCAGGGTCCTAGTTGCTGGCAGCTTTCGTTCTGGAAGGATCCAGCAGAGTTTGTAGATTCCTGGCTTGGCACTGCCCTGCCTGCCAGGCCAAGTGGCCACAAATGAAGGCCATTTTCCATGGGAAAAACGAAGTCCTTTCCCCAGGGTCTCAGGAATATGTTCAAGGTGGCGTTTGAGGCTCTAAGTACTTCCAGGGCCCTAGTTGCTGCCAGCTTTTCTTTTGGAAAAATCCAGCAACGATTGCATCATTCTAGCTAGGCTCCCACTTTCTGCCAGGGTGAGTGGCTGCCAAGGGAGGCCATTTGCCATGGGAAAAAGAAGTCCTTTCCCCAGGGTCTGGGTGTCAGATGAAAGGTGGCCTTTGGGGTTCTGAGGACTTGTAGGGTAGTACTTACTGGCTAGAGTAGAGGAAATGGATTCTATTTGAATATCTGTCTAGAGGCTTTGCCCCACAGGTCCTGGTTGTCCTTGATGGGCTGCAGCTGTGAGCATTGAAGAGAACTGGGATAAAAGGGGGCGGCGTAGCCATTCAGGGAGAGCCTTGAAGGAGCCCTGAACTGGGAAAGAACAGCATGCAGAAGAAAGCGTCTGTGCTGTGAAGATCTGCAGCCATAAGAACACACCGAGGAGGTATGGACTTTAGCAAGCTGAGAACAGCATGATGGGACTCTAGAGAAATAGAACAACAACAAGTGGCAGCTTTCGATTTGGAGCAATCCAGCAAAGCTTGCAAATTTCTTGCTGGGCACCACCCTCTTGGTCAGGGCGAGTGGCCAGAAATGGAGGCCATTTTCCATGGGGAAAACGAAGTCATTGGCCCAGGCTCTGGGTGTCAGATGACAGGTGGCATCTGGGGCTCTAAGGACTTGCAGGGTCCTAGTTGCTGGCAGCTTTCGTTCTGGAAGGATCCAGCAGAGTTTGTAGATTCCTGGCTTGGCACTGCCCTGCCTGCCAGGCCAAGTGGCCACAAATGAAGGCCATTTTCCATGGGAAAAAGAAGTCCTTTCCCCAGGGTCTCAGGAATATGTTCAAGGTGGCGTTTGAGGCTCTAAGTACTTCCAGGGCCCTAGTTGCTGCCAGCTTTTCTTTTGGAAAAATCCAGCAACGATTGCATCATTCTAGCTAGGCTCCCACTTTCTGCCAGGGTGAGTGGCTGCCAAGGGAGGCCATTTGCCATGGGAAAAAGAAGTCCTTTCCCCAGGGTCTGGGTGTCAGATGAAAGGTGGCCTTTGGGGTTCTGAGGACTTGTAGGGTAGTACTTACTGGCTAGAGTAGAGGAAATGGATTCTATTTGAATATCTGTCTAGAGGCTTTGCCCCACAGGTCCTGGTTGTCCTTGATGGGCTGCAGCTGTGAGCATTGAAGAGAACTGGGATAAAAGGGGGCGGCGTAGCCATTCAGGGAGAGCCTTGAAGGAGCCCTGAACTGGGAAAGAACAGCATGCAGAAGAAAGCGTCTGTGCTGTGAAGATCTGCAGCCATAAGAACACACCGAGGAGGTATGGACTTTAGCAAGCTGAGAACAGCATGATGGGACTCTAGAGAAATAGAACAACAACAAGTGGCAGCTTTAGATTTGGAGCAATCCAGCAAAGCTTGCAAATTTCTTGCTGGGCACCACCCTCTTGGTCAGGGCGAGTGGCCAGAAATGGAGGCCATTTTCCATGGGGAAAACGAAGTCATTGGCCCAGGCTCTGGGTGTCAGATGACAGGTGGCATCTGGGGCTCTAAGGACTTGCAGGGTCCTAGTTGCTGGCAGCTTTCGTTCTGGAAGGATCCAGCAGAGTTTGTAGATTCCTGGCTTGGCACTGCCCTGCCTGCCAGGCCAAGTGGCCACAAATGAAGGCCATTTTCCATGGGAAAAACGAAGTCATTTCCCCAGGGTCTCAGGAATATGTTCAAGGTGGCGTTTGAGGCTCTAAGTACTTCCAGGGCCCTAGTTGCTGCCAGCTTTTCTTTTGGAAAAATCCAGCAACGATTGCATCATTCTAGCTAGGCTCCCACTTTCTGCCAGGGTGAGTGGCTGCCAAGGGAGGCCATTTGCCATGGGAAAAAGAAGTCCTTTCCCCAGGGTCTGGGTGTCAGATGAAAGGTGGCCTTTGGGGTTCTGAGGACTTGTAGGGTAGTACTTACTGGCTAGAGTAGAGGAAATGGATTCTATTTGAATATCTGTCTAGAGGCTTTGCCCCACAGGTCCTGGTTGTCCTTGATGGGCTGCAGCTGTGAGCATTGAAGAGAACTGGGATAAAAGGGGGCGGCGTAGCCATTCAGGGAGAGCCTTGAAGGAGCCCCGAACTGGGAAAGAACAGCATGCAGAAGAAAGCGTCTGTGCTGTGAAGATCTGCAGCCATAAGAACACACCGAGGAGGTATGGACTTTAGCAATCTGAGAACAGCATGATGGGACTCTAGAGAAATAGAACAACAACAAGTGGCAGCTTTAGATTTGGAGCAATCCAGCAAAGCTTGCAAATTTCTTGCTGGGCACCACCCTCTTGGTCAGGGCGAGTGGCCAGAAATGGAGGCCATTTTCCATGGGGAAAACGAAGTCATTGGCCCAGGCTCTGGGTGTCAGATGACAGGTGGCATCTGGGGCTCTAAGGACTTGCAGGGTCCTAGTTGCTGGCAGCTTTCGTTCTGGAAGGATCCAGCAGAGTTTGTAGATTCCTGGCTTGGCACTGCCCTGCCTGCCAGGCCAAGTGGCCACAAATGAAGGCCATTTTCCATGGGAAAAAGAAGTCCTTTCCCCAGGGTCTCAGGAATATGTTCAAGGTGGCGTTTGAGGCTCTAAGTACTTCCAGGGCCCTAGTTGCTGCCAGCTTTTCTTTTGGAAAAATCCAGCAACGATTGCATCATTCTAGCTAGGCTCCCACTTTCTGCCAGGGTGAGTGGCTGCCAAGGGAGGCCATTTGCCATGGGAAAAAGAAGTCCTTTCCCCAGGGTCTGGGTGTCAGATGAAAGGTGGCCTTTGGGGTTCTGAGGACTTGTAGGGTAGTACTTACTGGCTAGAGTAGAGGAAATGGATTCTATTTGAATATCTGTCTAGAGGCTTTGCCCCACAGGTCCTGGTTGTCCTTGATGGGCTGCAGCTGTGAGCATTGAAGAGAACTGGGATAAAAGGGGGCGGCGTAGCCATTCAGGGAGAGCCTTGAAGGAGCCCCGAACTGGGAAAGAACAGCATGCAGAAGAAAGCGTCTGTGCTGTGAAGATCTGCAGCCATAAGAACACACCGAGGAGGTATGGACTTTAGCAAGCTGAGAACAGCATGATGGGACTCTAGAGAAATAGAACAACAACAAGTGGCAGCTTTAGATTTGGAGCAATCCAGCAAAGCTTGCAAATTTCTTGCTGGGCACCACCCTCTTGGTCAGGGCGAGTGGCCAGAAATGGAGGCCATTTTCCATGGGGAAAACGAAGTCATTGGCCCAGGCTCTGGGTGTCAGATGACAGGTGGCATCTGGGGCTCTAAGGACTTGCAGGGTCCTAGTTGCTGGCAGCTTTCGTTCTGGAAGGATCCAGCAGAGTTTGTAGATTCCTGGCTTGGCACTGCCCTGCCTGCCAGGCCAAGTGGCCACAAATGAAGGCCATTTTCCATGGGAAAAAGAAGTCCTTTCCCCAGGGTCTCAGGAATATGTTCAAGGTGGCGTTTGAGGCTCTAAGTACTTCCAGGGCCCTAGTTGCTGCCAGCTTTTCTTTTGGAAAAATCCAGCAACGATTGCATCATTCTAGCTAGGCTCCCACTTTCTGCCAGGGTGAGTGGCTGCCAAGGGAGGCCATTTGCCATGGGAAAAAGAAGTCCTTTCCCCAGGGTCTGGGTGTCAGATGAAAGGTGGCCTTTGGGGTTCTGAGGACTTGTAGGGTAGTACTTACTGGCTAGAGTAGAGGAAATGGATTCTATTTGAATATCTGTCTAGAGGCTTTGCCCCACAGGTCCTGGTTGTCCTTGATGGGCTGCAGCTGTGAGCATTGAAGAGAACTGGGATAAAAGGGGGCGGCGTAGCCATTCAGGGAGAGCCTTGAAGGAGCCCTGAACTGGGAAAGAACAGCATGCAGAAGAAAGCGTCTGTGCTGTGAAGATCTGCAGCCATAAGAACACACCGAGGAGGTATGGACTTTAGCAAGCTGAGAACAGCATGATGGGACTCTAGAGAAATAGAACAACAACAAGTGGCAGCTTTAGATTTGGAGCAATCCAGCAAAGCTTGCAAATTTCTTGCTGGGCACCACCCTCTTGGTCAGGGCGAGTGGCCAGAAATGGAGGCCATTTTCCATGGGGAAAACGAAGTCATTGGCCCAGGCTCTGGGTGTCAGATGACAGGTGGCATCTGGGGCTCTAAGGACTTGCAGGGTCCTAGTTGCTGGCAGCTTTCGTTCTGGAAGGATCCAGCAGAGTTTGTAGATTCCTGGCTTGGCACTGCCCTGCCTGCCAGGCCAAGTGGCCACAAATGAAGGCCATTTTCCATGGGAAAAAGAAGTCCTTTCCCCAGGGTCTCAGGAATATGTTCAAGGTGGCGTTTGAGGCTCTAAGTACTTCCAGGGCCCTAGTTGCTGCCAGCTTTTCTTTTGGAAAAATCCAGCAACGATTGCATCATTCTAGCTAGGCTCCCACTTTCTGCCAGGGTGGGTGGCTGCCAAGGGAGGCCATTTGCCATGGGAAAAAGAAGTCCTTTCCCCAGGGTCTGGGTGTCAGATGAAAGGTGGCCTTTGGGGTTCTGAGGACTTGTAGGGTAGTACTTACTGGCTAGAGTAGAGGAAATGGATTCTATTTGAATATCTGTCTAGAGGCTTTGCCCCACAGGTCCTGGTTGTCCTTGATGGGCTGCAGCTGTGAGCATTGAAGAGAACTGGGATAAAAGGGGGCGGCGTAGCCATTCAGGGAGAGCCTTGAAGGAGCCCTGAACTGGGAAAGAACAGCATGCAGAAGAAAGCGTCTGTGCTGTGAAGATCTGCAGCCATAAGAACACACCGAGGAGGTATGGACTTTAGCAAGCTGAGAACAGCATGATGGGACTCTAGAGAAATAGAACAACAACAAGTGGCAGCTTTAGATTTGGAGCAATCCAGCAAAGCTTGCAAATTTCTTGCTGGGCACCACCCTCTTGGTCAGGGCGAGTGGCCAGAAATGGAGGCCATTTTCCATGGGGAAAACGAAGTCATTGGCCCAGGCTCTGGGTGTCAGATGACAGGTGGCGTCTGGGGCTCTAAGGACTTGCAGGGTCCTAGTTGCTGGCAGCTTTCGTTCTGGAAGGATCCAGCAGAGTTTGTAGATTCCTGGCTTGGCACTGCCCTGCCTGCCAGGCCAAGTGGCCACAAATGAAGGCCATTTTCCATGGGAAAAAGAAGTCCTTTCCCCAGGGTCTCAGGAATATGTTCAAGGTGGCGTTTGAGGCTCTAAGTACTTCCAGGGCCCTAGTTGCTGCCAGCTTTTCTTTTGGAAAAATCCAGCAACGATTGCATCATTCTAGCTAGGCTCCCACTTTCTGCCAGGGTGGGTGGCTGCCAAGGGAGGCCATTTGCCATGGGAAAAAGAAGTCCTTTCCCCAGGGTCTGGGTGTCAGATGAAAGGTGGCCTTTGGGGTTCTGAGGACTTGTAGGGTAGTACTTACTGGCTAGAGTAGAGGAAATGGATTCTATTTGAATATCTGTCTAGAGGCTTTGCCCCACAGGTCCTGGTTGTCCTTGATGGGCTGCAGCTGTGAGCATTGAAGAGAACTGGGATAAAAGGGGGCGGCGTAGCCATTCAGGGAGAGCCTTGAAGGAGCCCTGAACTGGGAAAGAACAGCATGCAGAAGAAAGCGTCTGTGCTGTGAAGATCTGCAGCCATAAGAACACACCGAGGAGGTATGGACTTTAGCAATCTGAGAACAGCATGATGGGACTCTAGAGAAATAGAACAACAACAAGTGGCAGCTTTAGATTTGGAGCAATCCAGCAAAGCTTGCAAATTTCTTGCTGGGCACCACCCTCTTGGTCAGGGCGAGTGGCCAGAAATGGAGGCCATTTTCCATGGGGAAAACGAAGTCATTGGCCCAGGCTCTGGGTGTCAGATGACAGGTGGCATCTGGGGCTCTAAGGACTTGCAGGGTCCTAGTTGCTGGCAGCTTTCGTTCTGGAAGGATCCAGCAGAGTTTGTAGATTCCTGGCTTGGCACTGCCCTGCCTGCCAGGCCAAGTGGCCACAAATGAAGGCCATTTTCCATGGGAAAAAGAAGTCCTTTCCCCAGGGTCTCAGGAATATGTTCAAGGTGGCGTTTGAGGCTCTAAGTACTTCCAGGGCCCTAGTTGCTGCCAGCTTTTCTTTTGGAAAAATCCAGCAACGATTGCATCATTCTAGCTAGGCTCCCACTTTCTGCCAGGGTGGGTGGCTGCCAAGGGAGGCCATTTGCCATGGGAAAAAGAAGTCCTTTCCCCAGGGTCTGGGTGTCAGATGAAAGGTGGCCTTTGGGGTTCTGAGGACTTGTAGGGTAGTACTTACTGGCTAGAGTAGAGGAAATGGATTCTATTTGAATATCTGTCTAGAGGCTTTGCCCCACAGGTCCTGGTTGTCCTTGATGGGCTGCAGCTGTGAGCATTGAAGAGAACTGGGATAAAAGGGGGCGGCGTAGCCATTCAGGGAGAGCCTTGAAGGAGCCCTGAACTGGGAAAGAACAGCATGCAGAAGAAAGCGTCTGTGCTGTGAAGATCTGCAGCCATAAGAACACACCGAGGAGGTATGGACTTTAGCAAGCTGAGAACAGCATGATGGGACTCTAGAGAAATAGAACAACAACAAGTGGCAGCTTTAGATTTGGAGCAATCCAGCAAAGCTTGCAAATTTCTTGCTGGGCACCACCCTCTTGGTCAGGGCGAGTGGCCAGAAATGGAGGCCATTTTCCATGGGGAAAACGAAGTCATTGGCCCAGGCTCTGGGTGTCAGATGACAGGTGGCATCTGGGGCTCTAAGGACTTGCAGGGTCCTAGTTGCTGGCAGCTTTCGTTCTGGAAGGATCCAGCAGAGTTTGTAGATTCCTGGCTTGGCACTGCCCTGCCTGCCAGGCCAAGTGGCCACAAATGAAGGCCATTTTCCATGGGAAAAAGAAGTCCTTTCCCCAGGGTCTCAGGAATATGTTCAAGGTGGCGTTTGAGGCTCTAAGTACTTCCAGGGCCCTAGTTGCTGCCAGCTTTTCTTTTGGAAAAATCCAGCAACGATTGCATCATTCTAGCTAGGCTCCCACTTTCTGCCAGGGTGGGTGGCTGCCAAGGGAGGCCATTTGCCATGGGAAAAAGAAGTCCTTTCCCCAGGGTCTGGGTGTCAGATGAAAGGTGGCCTTTGGGGTTCTGAGGACTTGTAGGGTAGTACTTACTGGCTAGAGTAGAGGAAATGGATTCTATTTGAATATCTGTCTAGAGGCTTTGCCCCACAGGTCCTGGTTGTCCTTGATGGGCTGCAGCTGTGAGCATTGAAGAGAACTGGGATAAAAGGGGGCGGCGTAGCCATTCAGGGAGAGCCTTGAAGGAGCCCTGAACTGGGAAAGAACAGCATGCAGAAGAAAGCGTCTGTGCTGTGAAGATCTGCAGCCATAAGAACACACCGAGGAGGTATGGACTTTAGCAAGCTGAGAACAGCATGATGGGACTCTAGAGAAATAGAACAACAACAAGTGGCAGCTTTAGATTTGGAGCAATCCAGCAAAGCTTGCAAATTTCTTGCTGGGCACCACCCTCTTGGTCAGGGCGAGTGGCCAGAAATGGAGGCCATTTTCCATGGGGAAAACGAAGTCATTGGCCCAGGCTCTGGGTGTCAGATGACAGGTGGCATCTGGGGCTCTAAGGACTTGCAGGGTCCTAGTTGCTGGCAGCTTTCGTTCTGGAAGGATCCAGCAGAGTTTGTAGATTCCTGGCTTGGCACTGCCCTGCCTGCCAGGCCAAGTGGCCACAAATGAAGGCCATTTTCCATGGGAAAAAGAAGTCCTTTCCCCAGGGTCTCAGGAATATGTTCAAGGTGGCGTTTGAGGCTCTAAGTACTTCCAGGGCCCTAGTTGCTGCCAGCTTTTCTTTTGGAAAAATCCAGCAACGATTGCATCATTCTAGCTAGGCTCCCACTTTCTGCCAGGGTGGGTGGCTGCCAAGGGAGGCCATTTGCCATGGGAAAAAGAAGTCCTTTCCCCAGGGTCTGGGTGTCAGATGAAAGGTGGCCTTTGGGGTTCTGAGGACTTGTAGGGTAGTACTTACTGGCTAGAGTAGAGGAAATGGATTCTATTTGAATATCTGTCTAGAGGCTTTGCCCCACAGGTCCTGGTTGTCCTTGATGGGCTGCAGCTGTGAGCATTGAAGAGAACTGGGATAAAAGGGGGCGGCGTAGCCATTCAGGGAGAGCCTTGAAGGAGCCCCGAACTGGGAAAGAACAGCATGCAGAAGAAAGCGTCTGTGCTGTGAAGATCTGCAGCCATAAGAACACACCGAGGAGGTATGGACTTTAGCAAGCTGAGAACAGCATGATGGGACTCTAGAGAAATAGAACAACAACAAGTGGCAGCTTTAGATTTGGAGCAATCCAGCAAAGCTTGCAAATTTCTTGCTGGGCACCACCCTCTTGGTCAGGGCGAGTGGCCAGAAATGGAGGCCATTTTCCATGGGGAAAACGAAGTCATTGGCCCAGGCTCTGGGTGTCAGATGACAGGTGGCATCTGGGGCTCTAAGGACTTGCAGGGTCCTAGTTGCTGGCAGCTTTCGTTCTGGAAGGATCCAGCAGAGTTTGTAGATTCCTGGCTTGGCACTGCCCTGCCTGCCAGGCCAAGTGGCCACAAATGAAGGCCATTTTCCATGGGAAAAAGAAGTCCTTTCCCCAGGGTCTCAGGAATATGTTCAAGGTGGCGTTTGAGGCTCTAAGTACTTCCAGGGCCCTAGTTGCTGCCAGCTTTTCTTTTGGAAAAATCCAGCAACGATTGCATCATTCTAGCTAGGCTCCCACTTTCTGCCAGGGTGGGTGGCTGCCAAGGGAGGCCATTTGCCATGGGAAAAAGAAGTCCTTTCCCCAGGGTCTGGGTGTCAGATGAAAGGTGGCCTTTGGGGTTCTGAGGACTTGTAGGGTAGTACTTACTGGCTAGAGTAGAGGAAATGGATTCTATTTGAATATCTGTCTAGAGGCTTTGCCCCACAGGTCCTGGTTGTCCTTGATGGGCTGCAGCTGTGAGCATTGAAGAGAACTGGGATAAAAGGGGGCGGCGTAGCCATTCAGGGAGAGCCTTGAAGGAGCCCTGAACTGGGAAAGAACAGCATGCAGAAGAAAGCGTCTGTGCTGTGAAGATCTGCAGCCATAAGAACACACCGAGGAGGTATGGACTTTAGCAAGCTGAGAACAGCATGATGGGACTCTAGAGAAATAGAACAACAACAAGTGGCAGCTTTAGATTTGGAGCAATCCAGCAAAGCTTGCAAATTTCTTGCTGGGCACCACCCTCTTGGTCAGGGCGAGTGGCCAGAAATGGAGGCCATTTTCCATGGGGAAAACGAAGTCATTGGCCCAGGCTCTGGGTGTCAGATGACTGGTGGCGTCTGGGGCTCTAAGGACTTGCAGGGTCCTAGTTGCTGGCAGCTTTCGTTCTGGAAGGATCCAGCAGAGTTTGTAGATTCCTGGCTTGGCACTGCCCTGCCTGCCAGGCCAAGTGGCCACAAATGAAGGCCATTTTCCATGGGAAAAAGAAGTCCTTTCCCCAGGGTCTCAGGAATATGTTCAAGGTGGCGTTTGAGGCTCTAAGTACTTCCAGGGCCCTAGTTGCTGCCAGCTTTTCTTTTGGAAAAATCCAGCAACGATTGCATCATTCTAGCTAGGCTCCCACTTTCTGCCAGGGTGGGTGGCTGCCAAGGGAGGCCATTTGCCATGGGAAAAAGAAGTCCTTTCCCCAGGGTCTGGGTGTCAGATGAAAGGTGGCCTTTGGGGTTCTGAGGACTTGTAGGGTAGTACTTACTGGCTAGAGTAGAGGAAATGGATTCTATTTGAATATCTGTCTAGAGGCTTTGCCCCACAGGTCCTGGTTGTCCTTGATGGGCTGCAGCTGTGAGCATTGAAGAGAACTGGGATAAAAGGGGGCGGCGTAGCCATTCAGGGAGAGCCTTGAAGGAGCCCCGAACTGGGAAAGAACAGCATGCAGAAGAAAGCGTCTGTGCTGTGAAGATCTGCAGCCATAAGAACACACCGAGGAGGTATGGACTTTAGCAATCTGAGAACAGCATGATGGGACTCTAGAGAAATAGAACAACAACAAGTGGCAGCTTTAGATTTGGAGCAATCCAGCAAAGCTTGCAAATTTCTTGCTGGGCACCACCCTCTTGGTCAGGGCGAGTGGCCAGAAATGGAGGCCATTTTCCATGGGGAAAACGAAGTCATTGGCCCAGGCTCTGGGTGTCAGATGACAGGTGGCATCTGGGGCTCTAAGGACTTGCAGGGTCCTAGTTGCTGGCAGCTTTCGTTCTGGAAGGATCCAGCAGAGTTTGTAGATTCCTGGCTTGGCACTGCCCTGCCTGCCAGGCCAAGTGGCCACAAATGAAGGCCATTTTCCATGGGAAAAAGAAGTCCTTTCCCCAGGGTCTCAGGAATATGTTCAAGGTGGCGTTTGAGGCTCTAAGTACTTCCAGGGCCCTAGTTGCTGCCAGCTTTTCTTTTGGAAAAATCCAGCAACGATTGCATCATTCTAGCTAGGCTCCCACTTTCTGCCAGGGTGAGTGGCTGCCAAGGGAGGCCATTTGCCATGGGAAAAAGAAGTCCTTTCCCCAGGGTCTGGGTGTCAGATGAAAGGTGGCCTTTGGGGTTCTGAGGACTTGTAGGGTAGTACTTACTGGCTAGAGTAGAGGAAATGGATTCTATTTGAATATCTGTCTAGAGGCTTTGCCCCACAGGTCCTGGTTGTCCTTGATGGGCTGCAGCTGTGAGCATTGAAGAGAACTGGGATAAAAGGGGGCGGCGTAGCCATTCAGGGAGAGCCTTGAAGGAGCCCTGAACTGGGAAAGAACAGCATGCAGAAGAAAGCGTCTGTGCTGTGAAGATCTGCAGCCATAAGAACACACCGAGGAGGTATGGACTTTAGCAAGCTGAGAACAGCATGATGGGACTCTAGAGAAATAGAACAACAACAAGTGGCAGCTTTAGATTTGGAGCAATCCAGCAAAGCTTGCAAATTTCTTGCTGGGCACCACCCTCTTGGTCAGGGCGAGTGGCCAGAAATGGAGGCCATTTTCCATGGGGAAAACGAAGTCATTGGCCCAGGCTCTGGGTGTCAGATGACAGGTGGCATCTGGGGCTCTAAGGACTTGCAGGGTCCTAGTTGCTGGCAGCTTTCGTTCTGGAAGGATCCAGCAGAGTTTGTAGATTCCTGGCTTGGCACTGCCCTGCCTGCCAGGCCAAGTGGCCACAAATGAAGGCCATTTTCCATGGGAAAAAGAAGTCCTTTCCCCAGGGTCTCAGGAATATGTTCAAGGTGGCGTTTGAGGCTCTAAGTACTTCCAGGGCCCTAGTTGCTGCCAGCTTTTCTTTTGGAAAAATCCAGCAACGATTGCATCATTCTAGCTAGGCTCCCACTTTCTGCCAGGGTGGGTGGCTGCCAAGGGAGGCCATTTGCCATGGGAAAAAGAAGTCCTTTCCCCAGGGTCTGGGTGTCAGATGAAAGGTGGCCTTTGGGGTTCTGAGGACTTGTAGGGTAGTACTTACTGGCTAGAGTAGAGGAAATGGATTCTATTTGAATATCTGTCTAGAGGCTTTGCCCCACAGGTCCTGGTTGTCCTTGATGGGCTGCAGCTGTGAGCATTGAAGAGAACTGGGATAAAAGGGGGCGGCGTAGCCATTCAGGGAGAGCCTTGAAGGAGCCCTGAACTGGGAAAGAACAGCATGCAGAAGAAAGCGTCTGTGCTGTGAAGATCTGCAGCCATAAGAACACACCGAGGAGGTATGGACTTTAGCAAGCTGAGAACAGCATGATGGGACTCTAGAGAAATAGAACAACAACAAGTGGCAGCTTTAGATTTGGAGCAATCCAGCAAAGCTTGCAAATTTCTTGCTGGGCACCACCCTCTTGGTCAGGGCGAGTGGCCAGAAATGGAGGCCATTTTCCATGGGGAAAACGAAGTCATTGGCCCAGGCTCTGGGTGTCAGATGACTGGTGGCATCTGGGGCTCTAAGGACTTGCAGGGTCCTAGTTGCTGGCAGCTTTCGTTCTGGAAGGATCCAGCAGAGTTTGTAGATTCCTGGCTTGGCACTGCCCTGCCTGCCAGGCCAAGTGGCCACAAATGAAGGCCATTTTCCATGGGAAAAAGAAGTCCTTTCCCCAGGGTCTCAGGAATATGTTCAAGGTGGCGTTTGAGGCTCTAAGTACTTCCAGGGCCCTAGTTGCTGCCAGCTTTTCTTTTGGAAAAATCCAGCAACGATTGCATCATTCTAGCTAGGCTCCCACTTTCTGCCAGGGTGGGTGGCTGCCAAGGGAGGCCATTTGCCATGGGAAAAAGAAGTCCTTTCCCCAGGGTCTGGGTGTCAGATGAAAGGTGGCCTTTGGGGTTCTGAGGACTTGTAGGGTAGTACTTACTGGCTAGAGTAGAGGAAATGGATTCTATTTGAATATCTGTCTAGAGGCTTTGCCCCACAGGTCCTGGTTGTCCTTGATGGGCTGCAGCTGTGAGCATTGAAGAGAACTGGGATAAAAGGGGGCGGCGTAGCCATTCAGGGAGAGCCTTGAAGGAGCCCCGAACTGGGAAAGAACAGCATGCAGAAGAAAGCGTCTGTGCTGTGAAGATCTGCAGCCATAAGAACACACCGAGGAGGTATGGACTTTAGCAATCTGAGAACAGCATGATGGGACTCTAGAGAAATAGAACAACAACAAGTGGCAGCTTTCGATTTGGAGCAATCCAGCAAAGCTTGCAAATTTCTTGCTGGGCACCACCCTCTTGGTCAGGGCGAGTGGCCAGAAATGGAGGCCATTTTCCATGGGGAAAACGAAGTCATTGGCCCAGGCTCTGGGTGTCAGATGACAGGTGGCATCTGGGGCTCTAAGGACTTGCAGGGTCCTAGTTGCTGGCAGCTTTCGTTCTGGAAGGATCCAGCAGAGTTTGTAGATTCCTGGCTTGGCACTGCCCTGCCTGCCAGGCCAAGTGGCCACAAATGAAGGCCATTTTCCATGGGAAAAAGAAGTCCTTTCCCCAGGGTCTCAGGAATATGTTCAAGGTGGCGTTTGAGGCTCTAAGTACTTCCAGGGCCCTAGTTGCTGCCAGCTTTTCTTTTGGAAAAATCCAGCAACGATTGCATCATTCTAGCTAGGCTCCCACTTTCTGCCAGGGTGGGTGGCTGCCAAGGGAGGCCATTTGCCATGGGAAAAAGAAGTCCTTTCCCCAGGGTCTGGGTGTCAGATGAAAGGTGGCCTTTGGGGTTCTGAGGACTTGTAGGGTAGTACTTACTGGCTAGAGTAGAGGAAATGGATTCTATTTGAATATCTGTCTAGAGGCTTTGCCCCACAGGTCCTGGTTGTCCTTGATGGGCTGCAGCTGTGAGCATTGAAGAGAACTGGGATAAAAGGGGGCGGCGTAGCCATTCAGGGAGAGCCTTGAAGGAGCCCTGAACTGGGAAAGAACAGCATGCAGAAGAAAGCGTCTGTGCTGTGAAGATCTGCAGCCATAAGAACACACCGAGGAGGTATGGACTTTAGCAAGCTGAGAACAGCATGATGGGACTCTAGAGAAATAGAACAACAACAAGTGGCAGCTTTAGATTTGGAGCAATCCAGCAAAGCTTGCAAATTTCTTGCTGGGCACCACCCTCTTGGTCAGGGCGAGTGGCCAGAAATGGAGGCCATTTTCCATGGGGAAAACGAAGTCATTGGCCCAGGCTCTGGGTGTCAGATGACTGGTGGCATCTGGGGCTCTAAGGACTTGCAGGGTCCTAGTTGCTGGCAGCTTTCGTTCTGGAAGGATCCAGCAGAGTTTGTAGATTCCTGGCTTGGCACTGCCCTGCCTGCCAGGCCAAGTGGCCACAAATGAAGGCCATTTTCCATGGGAAAAAGAAGTCCTTTCCCCAGGGTCTCAGGAATATGTTCAAGGTGGCGTTTGAGGCTCTAAGTACTTCCAGGGCCCTAGTTGCTGCCAGCTTTTCTTTTGGAAAAATCCAGCAACGATTGCATCATTCTAGCTAGGCTCCCACTTTCTGCCAGGGTGGGTGGCTGCCAAGGGAGGCCATTTGCCATGGGAAAAAGAAGTCCTTTCCCCAGGGTCTGGGTGTCAGATGAAAGGTGGCCTTTGGGGTTCTGAGGACTTGTAGGGTAGTACTTACTGGCTAGAGTAGAGGAAATGGATTCTATTTGAATATCTGTCTAGAGGCTTTGCCCCACAGGTCCTGGTTGTCCTTGATGGGCTGCAGCTGTGAGCATTGAAGAGAACTGGGATAAAAGGGGGCGGCGTAGCCATTCAGGGAGAGCCTTGAAGGAGCCCCGAACTGGGAAAGAACAGCATGCAGAAGAAAGCGTCTGTGCTGTGAAGATCTGCAGCCATAAGAACACACCGAGGAGGTATGGACTTTAGCAATCTGAGAACAGCATGATGGGACTCTAGAGAAATAGAACAACAACAAGTGGCAGCTTTCGATTTGGAGCAATCCAGCAAAGCTTGCAAATTTCTTGCTGGGCACCACCCTCTTGGTCAGGGCGAGTGGCCAGAAATGGAGGCCATTTTCCATGGGGAAAACGAAGTCATTGGCCCAGGCTCTGGGTGTCAGATGACAGGTGGCATCTGGGGCTCTAAGGACTTGCAGGGTCCTAGTTGCTGGCAGCTTTCGTTCTGGAAGGATCCAGCAGAGTTTGTAGATTCCTGGCTTGGCACTGCCCTGCCTGCCAGGCCAAGTGGCCACAAATGAAGGCCATTTTCCATGGGAAAAAGAAGTCCTTTCCCCAGGGTCTCAGGAATATGTTCAAGGTGGCGTTTGAGGCTCTAAGTACTTCCAGGGCCCTAGTTGCTGCCAGCTTTTCTTTTGGAAAAATCCAGCAACGATTGCATCATTCTAGCTAGGCTCCCACTTTCTGCCAGGGTGAGTGGCTGCCAAGGGAGGCCATTTGCCATGGGAAAAAGAAGTCCTTTCCCCAGGGTCTGGGTGTCAGATGAAAGGTGGCCTTTGGGGTTCTGAGGACTTGTAGGGTAGTACTTACTGGCTAGAGTAGAGGAAATGGATTCTATTTGAATATCTGTCTAGAGGCTTTGCCCCACAGGTCCTGGTTGTCCTTGATGGGCTGCAGCTGTGAGCATTGAAGAGAACTGGGATAAAAGGGGGCGGCGTAGCCATTCAGGGAGAGCCTTGAAGGAGCCCCGAACTGGGAAAGAACAGCATGCAGAAGAAAGCGTCTGTGCTGTGAAGATCTGCAGCCATAAGAACACACCGAGGAGGTATGGACTTTAGCAAGCTGAGAACAGCATGATGGGACTCTAGAGAAATAGAACAACAACAAGTGGCAGCTTTAGATTTGGAGCAATCCAGCAAAGCTTGCAAATTTCTTGCTGGGCACCACCCTCTTGGTCAGGGCGAGTGGCCAGAAATGGAGGCCATTTTCCATGGGGAAAACGAAGTCATTGGCCCAGGCTCTGGGTGTCAGATGACAGGTGGCATCTGGGGCTCTAAGGACTTGCAGGGTCCTAGTTGCTGGCAGCTTTCGTTCTGGAAGGATCCAGCAGAGTTTGTAGATTCCTGGCTTGGCACTGCCCTGCCTGCCAGGCCAAGTGGCCACAAATGAAGGCCATTTTCCATGGGAAAAAGAAGTCCTTTCCCCAGGGTCTCAGGAATATGTTCAAGGTGGCGTTTGAGGCTCTAAGTACTTCCAGGGCCCTAGTTGCTGCCAGCTTTTCTTTTGGAAAAATCCAGCAACGATTGCATCATTCTAGCTAGGCTCCCACTTTCTGCCAGGGTGGGTGGCTGCCAAGGGAGGCCATTTGCCATGGGAAAAAGAAGTCCTTTCCCCAGGGTCTGGGTGTCAGATGAAAGGTGGCCTTTGGGGTTCTGAGGACTTGTAGGGTAGTACTTACTGGCTAGAGTAGAGGAAATGGATTCTATTTGAATATCTGTCTAGAGGCTTTGCCCCACAGGTCCTGGTTGTCCTTGATGGGCTGCAGCTGTGAGCATTGAAGAGAACTGGGATAAAAGGGGGCGGCGTAGCCATTCAGGGAGAGCCTTGAAGGAGCCCTGAACTGGGAAAGAACAGCATGCAGAAGAAAGCGTCTGTGCTGTGAAGATCTGCAGCCATAAGAACACACCGAGGAGGTATGGACTTTAGCAATCTGAGAACAGCATGATGGGACTCTAGAGAAATAGAACAACAACAAGTGGCAGCTTTAGATTTGGAGCAATCCAGCAAAGCTTGCAAATTTCTTGCTGGGCACCACCCTCTTGGTCAGGGCGAGTGGCCAGAAATGGAGGCCATTTTCCATGGGGAAAACGAAGTCATTGGCCCAGGCTCTGGGTGTCAGATGACAGGTGGCGTCTGGGGCTCTAAGGACTTGCAGGGTCCTAGTTGCTGGCAGCTTTCGTTCTGGAAGGATCCAGCAGAGTTTGTAGATTCCTGGCTTGGCACTGCCCTGCCTGCCAGGCCAAGTGGCCACAAATGAAGGCCATTTTCCATGGGAAAAAGAAGTCCTTTCCCCAGGGTCTCAGGAATATGTTCAAGGTGGCGTTTGAGGCTCTAAGTACTTCCAGGGCCCTAGTTGCTGCCAGCTTTTCTTTTGGAAAAATCCAGCAACGATTGCATCATTCTAGCTAGGCTCCCACTTTCTGCCAGGGTGGGTGGCTGCCAAGGGAGGCCATTTGCCATGGGAAAAAGAAGTCCTTTCCCCAGGGTCTGGGTGTCAGATGAAAGGTGGCCTTTGGGGTTCTGAGGACTTGTAGGGTAGTACTTACTGGCTAGAGTAGAGGAAATGGATTCTATTTGAATATCTGTCTAGAGGCTTTGCCCCACAGGTCCTGGTTGTCCTTGATGGGCTGCAGCTGTGAGCATTGAAGAGAACTGGGATAAAAGGGGGCGGCGTAGCCATTCAGGGAGAGCCTTGAAGGAGCCCTGAACTGGGAAAGAACAGCATGCAGAAGAAAGCGTCTGTGCTGTGAAGATCTGCAGCCATAAGAACACACCGAGGAGGTATGGACTTTAGCAAGCTGAGAACAGCATGATGGGACTCTAGAGAAATAGAACAACAACAAGTGGCAGCTTTAGATTTGGAGCAATCCAGCAAAGCTTGCAAATTTCTTGCTGGGCACCACCCTCTTGGTCAGGGCGAGTGGCCAGAAATGGAGGCCATTTTCCATGGGGAAAACGAAGTCATTGGCCCAGGCTCTGGGTGTCAGATGACAGGTGGCGTCTGGGGCTCTAAGGACTTGCAGGGTCCTAGTTGCTGGCAGCTTTCGTTCTGGAAGGATCCAGCAGAGTTTGTAGATTCCTGGCTTGGCACTGCCCTGCCTGCCAGGCCAAGTGGCCACAAATGAAGGCCATTTTCCATGGGAAAAAGAAGTCCTTTCCCCAGGGTCTCAGGAATATGTTCAAGGTGGCGTTTGAGGCTCTAAGTACTTCCAGGGCCCTAGTTGCTGCCAGCTTTTCTTTTGGAAAAATCCAGCAACGATTGCATCATTCTAGCTAGGCTCCCACTTTCTGCCAGGGTGGGTGGCTGCCAAGGGAGGCCATTTGCCATGGGAAAAAGAAGTCCTTTCCCCAGGGTCTGGGTGTCAGATGAAAGGTGGCCTTTGGGGTTCTGAGGACTTGTAGGGTAGTACTTACTGGCTAGAGTAGAGGAAATGGATTCTATTTGAATATCTGTCTAGAGGCTTTGCCCCACAGGTCCTGGTTGTCCTTGATGGGCTGCAGCTGTGAGCATTGAAGAGAACTGGGATAAAAGGGGGCGGCGTAGCCATTCAGGGAGAGCCTTGAAGGAGCCCTGAACTGGGAAAGAACAGCATGCAGAAGAAAGCGTCTGTGCTGTGAAGATCTGCAGCCATAAGAACACACCGAGGAGGTATGGACTTTAGCAAGCTGAGAACAGCATGATGGGACTCTAGAGAAATAGAACAACAACAAGTGGCAGCTTTCGATTTGGAGCAATCCAGCAAAGCTTGCAAATTTCTTGCTGGGCACCACCCTCTTGGTCAGGGCGAGTGGCCAGAAATGGAGGCCATTTTCCATGGGGAAAACGAAGTCATTGGCCCAGGCTCTGGGTGTCAGATGACAGGTGGCATCTGGGGCTCTAAGGACTTGCAGGGTCCTAGTTGCTGGCAGCTTTCGTTCTGGAAGGATCCAGCAGAGTTTGTAGATTCCTGGCTTGGCACTGCCCTGCCTGCCAGGCCAAGTGGCCACAAATGAAGGCCATTTTCCATGGGAAAAAGAAGTCCTTTCCCCAGGGTCTCAGGAATATGTTCAAGGTGGCGTTTGAGGCTCTAAGTACTTCCAGGGCCCTAGTTGCTGCCAGCTTTTCTTTTGGAAAAATCCAGCAACGATTGCATCATTCTAGCTAGGCTCCCACTTTCTGCCAGGGTGGGTGGCTGCCAAGGGAGGCCATTTGCCATGGGAAAAAGAAGTCCTTTCCCCAGGGTCTGGGTGTCAGATGAAAGGTGGCCTTTGGGGTTCTGAGGACTTGTAGGGTAGTACTTACTGGCTAGAGTAGAGGAAATGGATTCTATTTGAATATCTGTCTAGAGGCTTTGCCCCACAGGTCCTGGTTGTCCTTGATGGGCTGCAGCTGTGAGCATTGAAGAGAACTGGGATAAAAGGGGGCGGCGTAGCCATTCAGGGAGAGCCTTGAAGGAGCCCTGAACTGGGAAAGAACAGCATGCAGAAGAAAGCGTCTGTGCTGTGAAGATCTGCAGCCATAAGAACACACCGAGGAGGTATGGACTTTAGCAAGCTGAGAACAGCATGATGGGACTCTAGAGAAATAGAACAACAACAAGTGGCAGCTTTAGATTTGGAGCAATCCAGCAAAGCTTGCAAATTTCTTGCTGGGCACCACCCTCTTGGTCAGGGCGAGTGGCCAGAAATGGAGGCCATTTTCCATGGGGAAAACGAAGTCATTGGCCCAGGCTCTGGGTGTCAGATGACAGGTGGCATCTGGGGCTCTAAGGACTTGCAGGGTCCTAGTTGCTGGCAGCTTTCGTTCTGGAAGGATCCAGCAGAGTTTGTAGATTCCTGGCTTGGCACTGCCCTGCCTGCCAGGCCAAGTGGCCACAAATGAAGGCCATTTTCCATGGGAAAAAGAAGTCCTTTCCCCAGGGTCTCAGGAATATGTTCAAGGTGGCGTTTGAGGCTCTAAGTACTTCCAGGGCCCTAGTTGCTGCCAGCTTTTCTTTTGGAAAAATCCAGCAACGATTGCATCATTCTAGCTAGGCTCCCACTTTCTGCCAGGGTGAGTGGCTGCCAAGGGAGGCCATTTGCCATGGGAAAAAGAAGTCCTTTCCCCAGGGTCTGGGTGTCAGATGAAAGGTGGCCTTTGGGGTTCTGAGGACTTGTAGGGTAGTACTTACTGGCTAGAGTAGAGGAAATGGATTCTATTTGAATATCTGTCTAGAGGCTTTGCCCCACAGGTCCTGGTTGTCCTTGATGGGCTGCAGCTGTGAGCATTGAAGAGAACTGGGATAAAAGGGGGCGGCGTAGCCATTCAGGGAGAGCCTTGAAGGAGCCCTGAACTGGGAAAGAACAGCATGCAGAAGAAAGCGTCTGTGCTGTGAAGATCTGCAGCCATAAGAACACACCGAGGAGGTATGGACTTTAGCAAGCTGAGAACAGCATGATGGGACTCTAGAGAAATAGAACAACAACAAGTGGCAGCTTTAGATTTGGAGCAATCCAGCAAAGCTTGCAAATTTCTTGCTGGGCACCACCCTCTTGGTCAGGGCGAGTGGCCAGAAATGGAGGCCATTTTCCATGGGGAAAACGAAGTCATTGGCCCAGGCTCTGGGTGTCAGATGACAGGTGGCATCTGGGGCTCTAAGGACTTGCAGGGTCCTAGTTGCTGGCAGCTTTCGTTCTGGAAGGATCCAGCAGAGTTTGTAGATTCCTGGCTTGGCACTGCCCTGCCTGCCAGGCCAAGTGGCCACAAATGAAGGCCATTTTCCATGGGAAAAAGAAGTCCTTTCCCCAGGGTCTCAGGAATATGTTCAAGGTGGCGTTTGAGGCTCTAAGTACTTCCAGGGCCCTAGTTGCTGCCAGCTTTTCTTTTGGAAAAATCCAGCAACGATTGCATCATTCTAGCTAGGCTCCCACTTTCTGCCAGGGTGAGTGGCTGCCAAGGGAGGCCATTTGCCATGGGAAAAAGAAGTCCTTTCCCCAGGGTCTGGGTGTCAGATGAAAGGTGGCCTTTGGGGTTCTGAGGACTTGTAGGGTAGTACTTACTGGCTAGAGTAGAGGAAATGGATTCTATTTGAATATCTGTCTAGAGGCTTTGCCCCACAGGTCCTGGTTGTCCTTGATGGGCTGCAGCTGTGAGCATTGAAGAGAACTGGGATAAAAGGGGGCGGCGTAGCCATTCAGGGAGAGCCTTGAAGGAGCCCCGAACTGGGAAAGAACAGCATGCAGAAGAAAGCGTCTGTGCTGTGAAGATCTGCAGCCATAAGAACACACCGAGGAGGTATGGACTTTAGCAATCTGAGAACAGCATGATGGGACTCTAGAGAAATAGAACAACAACAAGTGGCAGCTTTCGATTTGGAGCAATCCAGCAAAGCTTGCAAATTTCTTGCTGGGCACCACCCTCTTGGTCAGGGCGAGTGGCCAGAAATGGAGGCCATTTTCCATGGGGAAAACGAAGTCATTGGCCCAGGCTCTGGGTGTCAGATGACAGGTGGCATCTGGGGCTCTAAGGACTTGCAGGGTCCTAGTTGCTGGCAGCTTTCGTTCTGGAAGGATCCAGCAGAGTTTGTAGATTCCTGGCTTGGCACTGCCCTGCCTGCCAGGCCAAGTGGCCACAAATGAAGGCCATTTTCCATGGGAAAAAGAAGTCCTTTCCCCAGGGTCTCAGGAATATGTTCAAGGTGGCGTTTGAGGCTCTAAGTACTTCCAGGGCCCTAGTTGCTGCCAGCTTTTCTTTTGGAAAAATCCAGCAACGATTGCATCATTCTAGCTAGGCTCCCACTTTCTGCCAGGGTGAGTGGCTGCCAAGGGAGGCCATTTGCCATGGGAAAAAGAAGTCCTTTCCCCAGGGTCTGGGTGTCAGATGAAAGGTGGCCTTTGGGGTTCTGAGGACTTGTAGGGTAGTACTTACTGGCTAGAGTAGAGGAAATGGATTCTATTTGAATATCTGTCTAGAGGCTTTGCCCCACAGGTCCTGGTTGTCCTTGATGGGCTGCAGCTGTGAGCATTGAAGAGAACTGGGATAAAAGGGGGCGGCGTAGCCATTCAGGGAGAGCCTTGAAGGAGCCCTGAACTGGGAAAGAACAGCATGCAGAAGAAAGCGTCTGTGCTGTGAAGATCTGCAGCCATAAGAACACACCGAGGAGGTATGGACTTTAGCAAGCTGAGAACAGCATGATGGGACTCTAGAGAAATAGAACAACAACAAGTGGCAGCTTTCGATTTGGAGCAATCCAGCAAAGCTTGCAAATTTCTTGCTGGGCACCACCCTCTTGGTCAGGGCGAGTGGCCAGAAATGGAGGCCATTTTCCATGGGGAAAACGAAGTCATTGGCCCAGGCTCTGGGTGTCAGATGACAGGTGGCATCTGGGGCTCTAAGGACTTGCAGGGTCCTAGTTGCTGGCAGCTTTCGTTCTGGAAGGATCCAGCAGAGTTTGTAGATTCCTGGCTTGGCACTGCCCTGCCTGCCAGGCCAAGTGGCCACAAATGAAGGCCATTTTCCATGGGAAAAAGAAGTCCTTTCCCCAGGGTCTCAGGAATATGTTCAAGGTGGCGTTTGAGGCTCTAAGTACTTCCAGGGCCCTAGTTGCTGCCAGCTTTTCTTTTGGAAAAATCCAGCAACGATTGCATCATTCTAGCTAGGCTCCCACTTTCTGCCAGGGTGGGTGGCTGCCAAGGGAGGCCATTTGCCATGGGAAAAAGAAGTCCTTTCCCCAGGGTCTGGGTGTCAGATGAAAGGTGGCCTTTGGGGTTCTGAGGACTTGTAGGGTAGTACTTACTGGCTAGAGTAGAGGAAATGGATTCTATTTGAATATCTGTCTAGAGGCTTTGCCCCACAGGTCCTGGTTGTCCTTGATGGGCTGCAGCTGTGAGCATTGAAGAGAACTGGGATAAAAGGGGGCGGCGTAGCCATTCAGGGAGAGCCTTGAAGGAGCCCTGAACTGGGAAAGAACAGCATGCAGAAGAAAGCGTCTGTGCTGTGAAGATCTGCAGCCATAAGAACACACCGAGGAGGTATGGACTTTAGCAAGCTGAGAACAGCATGATGGGACTCTAGAGAAATAGAACAACAACAAGTGGCAGCTTTCGATTTGGAGCAATCCAGCAAAGCTTGCAAATTTCTTGCTGGGCACCACCCTCTTGGTCAGGGCGAGTGGCCAGAAATGGAGGCCATTTTCCATGGGGAAAACGAAGTCATTGGCCCAGGCTCTGGGTGTCAGATGACAGGTGGCGTCTGGGGCTCTAAGGACTTGCAGGGTCCTAGTTGCTGGCAGCTTTCGTTCTGGAAGGATCCAGCAGAGTTTGTAGATTCCTGGCTTGGCACTGCCCTGCCTGCCAGGCCAAGTGGCCACAAATGAAGGCCATTTTCCATGGGAAAAAGAAGTCCTTTCCCCAGGGTCTCAGGAATATGTTCAAGGTGGCGTTTGAGGCTCTAAGTACTTCCAGGGCCCTAGTTGCTGCCAGCTTTTCTTTTGGAAAAATCCAGCAACGATTGCATCATTCTAGCTAGGCTCCCACTTTCTGCCAGGGTGGGTGGCTGCCAAGGGAGGCCATTTGCCATGGGAAAAAGAAGTCCTTTCCCCAGGGTCTGGGTGTCAGATGAAAGGTGGCCTTTGGGGTTCTGAGGACTTGTAGGGTAGTACTTACTGGCTAGAGTAGAGGAAATGGATTCTATTTGAATATCTGTCTAGAGGCTTTGCCCCACAGGTCCTGGTTGTCCTTGATGGGCTGCAGCTGTGAGCATTGAAGAGAACTGGGATAAAAGGGGGCGGCGTAGCCATTCAGGGAGAGCCTTGAAGGAGCCCTGAACTGGGAAAGAACAGCATGCAGAAGAAAGCGTCTGTGCTGTGAAGATCTGCAGCCATAAGAACACACCGAGGAGGTATGGACTTTAGCAAGCTGAGAACAGCATGATGGGACTCTAGAGAAATAGAACAACAACAAGTGGCAGCTTTAGATTTGGAGCAATCCAGCAAAGCTTGCAAATTTCTTGCTGGGCACCACCCTCTTGGTCAGGGCGAGTGGCCAGAAATGGAGGCCATTTTCCATGGGGAAAACGAAGTCATTGGCCCAGGCTCTGGGTGTCAGATGACAGGTGGCATCTGGGGCTCTAAGGACTTGCAGGGTCCTAGTTGCTGGCAGCTTTCGTTCTGGAAGGATCCAGCAGAGTTTGTAGATTCCTGGCTTGGCACTGCCCTGCCTGCCAGGCCAAGTGGCCACAAATGAAGGCCATTTTCCATGGGAAAAAGAAGTCCTTTCCCCAGGGTCTCAGGAATATGTTCAAGGTGGCGTTTGAGGCTCTAAGTACTTCCAGGGCCCTAGTTGCTGCCAGCTTTTCTTTTGGAAAAATCCAGCAACGATTGCATCATTCTAGCTAGGCTCCCACTTTCTGCCAGGGTGGGTGGCTGCCAAGGGAGGCCATTTGCCATGGGAAAAAGAAGTCCTTTCCCCAGGGTCTGGGTGTCAGATGAAAGGTGGCCTTTGGGGTTCTGAGGACTTGTAGGGTAGTACTTACTGGCTAGAGTAGAGGAAATGGATTCTATTTGAATATCTGTCTAGAGGCTTTGCCCCACAGGTCCTGGTTGTCCTTGATGGGCTGCAGCTGTGAGCATTGAAGAGAACTGGGATAAAAGGGGGCGGCGTAGCCATTCAGGGAGAGCCTTGAAGGAGCCCTGAACTGGGAAAGAACAGCATGCAGAAGAAAGCGTCTGTGCTGTGAAGATCTGCAGCCATAAGAACACACCGAGGAGGTATGGACTTTAGCAAGCTGAGAACAGCATGATGGGACTCTAGAGAAATAGAACAACAACAAGTGGCAGCTTTAGATTTGGAGCAATCCAGCAAAGCTTGCAAATTTCTTGCTGGGCACCACCCTCTTGGTCAGGGCGAGTGGCCAGAAATGGAGGCCATTTTCCATGGGGAAAACGAAGTCATTGGCCCAGGCTCTGGGTGTCAGATGACAGGTGGCATCTGGGGCTCTAAGGACTTGCAGGGTCCTAGTTGCTGGCAGCTTTCGTTCTGGAAGGATCCAGCAGAGTTTGTAGATTCCTGGCTTGGCACTGCCCTGCCTGCCAGGCCAAGTGGCCACAAATGAAGGCCATTTTCCATGGGAAAAAGAAGTCCTTTCCCCAGGGTCTCAGGAATATGTTCAAGGTGGCGTTTGAGGCTCTAAGTACTTCCAGGGCCCTAGTTGCTGCCAGCTTTTCTTTTGGAAAAATCCAGCAACGATTGCATCATTCTAGCTAGGCTCCCACTTTCTGCCAGGGTGGGTGGCTGCCAAGGGAGGCCATTTGCCATGGGAAAAAGAAGTCCTTTCCCCAGGGTCTGGGTGTCAGATGAAAGGTGGCCTTTGGGGTTCTGAGGACTTGTAGGGTAGTACTTACTGGCTAGAGTAGAGGAAATGGATTCTATTTGAATATCTGTCTAGAGGCTTTGCCCCACAGGTCCTGGTTGTCCTTGATGGGCTGCAGCTGTGAGCATTGAAGAGAACTGGGATAAAAGGGGGCGGCGTAGCCATTCAGGGAGAGCCTTGAAGGAGCCCTGAACTGGGAAAGAACAGCATGCAGAAGAAAGCGTCTGTGCTGTGAAGATCTGCAGCCATAAGAACACACCGAGGAGGTATGGACTTTAGCAAGCTGAGAACAGCATGATGGGACTCTAGAGAAATAGAACAACAACAAGTGGCAGCTTTAGATTTGGAGCAATCCAGCAAAGCTTGCAAATTTCTTGCTGGGCACCACCCTCTTGGTCAGGGCGAGTGGCCAGAAATGGAGGCCATTTTCCATGGGGAAAACGAAGTCATTGGCCCAGGCTCTGGGTGTCAGATGACAGGTGGCATCTGGGGCTCTAAGGACTTGCAGGGTCCTAGTTGCTGGCAGCTTTCGTTCTGGAAGGATCCAGCAGAGTTTGTAGATTCCTGGCTTGGCACTGCCCTGCCTGCCAGGCCAAGTGGCCACAAATGAAGGCCATTTTCCATGGGAAAAAGAAGTCCTTTCCCCAGGGTCTCAGGAATATGTTCAAGGTGGCGTTTGAGGCTCTAAGTACTTCCAGGGCCCTAGTTGCTGCCAGCTTTTCTTTTGGAAAAATCCAGCAACGATTGCATCATTCTAGCTAGGCTCCCACTTTCTGCCAGGGTGGGTGGCTGCCAAGGGAGGCCATTTGCCATGGGAAAAAGAAGTCCTTTCCCCAGGGTCTGGGTGTCAGATGAAAGGTGGCCTTTGGGGTTCTGAGGACTTGTAGGGTAGTACTTACTGGCTAGAGTAGAGGAAATGGATTCTATTTGAATATCTGTCTAGAGGCTTTGCCCCACAGGTCCTGGTTGTCCTTGATGGGCTGCAGCTGTGAGCATTGAAGAGAACTGGGATAAAAGGGGGCGGCGTAGCCATTCAGGGAGAGCCTTGAAGGAGCCCTGAACTGGGAAAGAACAGCATGCAGAAGAAAGCGTCTGTGCTGTGAAGATCTGCAGCCATAAGAACACACCGAGGAGGTATGGACTTTAGCAATCTGAGAACAGCATGATGGGACTCTAGAGAAATAGAACAACAACAAGTGGCAGCTTTCGATTTGGAGCAATCCAGCAAAGCTTGCAAATTTCTTGCTGGGCACCACCCTCTTGGTCAGGGCGAGTGGCCAGAAATGGAGGCCATTTTCCATGGGGAAAACGAAGTCATTGGCCCAGGCTCTGGGTGTCAGATGACAGGTGGCATCTGGGGCTCTAAGGACTTGCAGGGTCCTAGTTGCTGGCAGCTTTCGTTCTGGAAGGATCCAGCAGAGTTTGTAGATTCCTGGCTTGGCACTGCCCTGCCTGCCAGGCCAAGTGGCCACAAATGAAGGCCATTTTCCATGGGAAAAAGAAGTCCTTTCCCCAGGGTCTCAGGAATATGTTCAAGGTGGCGTTTGAGGCTCTAAGTACTTCCAGGGCCCTAGTTGCTGCCAGCTTTTCTTTTGGAAAAATCCAGCAACGATTGCATCATTCTAGCTAGGCTCCCACTTTCTGCCAGGGTGGGTGGCTGCCAAGGGAGGCCATTTGCCATGGGAAAAAGAAGTCCTTTCCCCAGGGTCTGGGTGTCAGATGAAAGGTGGCCTTTGGGGTTCTGAGGACTTGTAGGGTAGTACTTACTGGCTAGAGTAGAGGAAATGGATTCTATTTGAATATCTGTCTAGAGGCTTTGCCCCACAGGTCCTGGTTGTCCTTGATGGGCTGCAGCTGTGAGCATTGAAGAGAACTGGGATAAAAGGGGGCGGCGTAGCCATTCAGGGAGAGCCTTGAAGGAGCCCTGAACTGGGAAAGAACAGCATGCAGAAGAAAGCGTCTGTGCTGTGAAGATCTGCAGCCATAAGAACACACCGAGGAGGTATGGACTTTAGCAATCTGAGAACAGCATGATGGGACTCTAGAGAAATAGAACAACAACAAGTGGCAGCTTTCGATTTGGAGCAATCCAGCAAAGCTTGCAAATTTCTTGCTGGGCACCACCCTCTTGGTCAGGGCGAGTGGCCAGAAATGGAGGCCATTTTCCATGGGGAAAACGAAGTCATTGGCCCAGGCTCTGGGTGTCAGATGACAGGTGGCATCTGGGGCTCTAAGGACTTGCAGGGTCCTAGTTGCTGGCAGCTTTCGTTCTGGAAGGATCCAGCAGAGTTTGTAGATTCCTGGCTTGGCACTGCCCTGCCTGCCAGGCCAAGTGGCCACAAATGAAGGCCATTTTCCATGGGAAAAAGAAGTCCTTTCCCCAGGGTCTCAGGAATATGTTCAAGGTGGCGTTTGAGGCTCTAAGTACTTCCAGGGCCCTAGTTGCTGCCAGCTTTTCTTTTGGAAAAATCCAGCAACGATTGCATCATTCTAGCTAGGCTCCCACTTTCTGCCAGGGTGGGTGGCTGCCAAGGGAGGCCATTTGCCATGGGAAAAAGAAGTCCTTTCCCCAGGGTCTGGGTGTCAGATGAAAGGTGGCCTTTGGGGTTCTGAGGACTTGTAGGGTAGTACTTACTGGCTAGAGTAGAGGAAATGGATTCTATTTGAATATCTGTCTAGAGGCTTTGCCCCACAGGTCCTGGTTGTCCTTGATGGGCTGCAGCTGTGAGCATTGAAGAGAACTGGGATAAAAGGGGGCGGCGTAGCCATTCAGGGAGAGCCTTGAAGGAGCCCTGAACTGGGAAAGAACAGCATGCAGAAGAAAGCGTCTGTGCTGTGAAGATCTGCAGCCATAAGAACACACCGAGGAGGTATGGACTTTAGCAAGCTGAGAACAGCATGATGGGACTCTAGAGAAATAGAACAACAACAAGTGGCAGCTTTAGATTTGGAGCAATCCAGCAAAGCTTGCAAATTTCTTGCTGGGCACCACCCTCTTGGTCAGGGCGAGTGGCCAGAAATGGAGGCCATTTTCCATGGGGAAAACGAAGTCATTGGCCCAGGCTCTGGGTGTCAGATGACAGGTGGCATCTGGGGCTCTAAGGACTTGCAGGGTCCTAGTTGCTGGCAGCTTTCGTTCTGGAAGGATCCAGCAGAGTTTGTAGATTCCTGGCTTGGCACTGCCCTGCCTGCCAGGCCAAGTGGCCACAAATGAAGGCCATTTTCCATGGGAAAAAGAAGTCCTTTCCCCAGGGTCTCAGGAATATGTTCAAGGTGGCGTTTGAGGCTCTAAGTACTTCCAGGGCCCTAGTTGCTGCCAGCTTTTCTTTTGGAAAAATCCAGCAACGATTGCATCATTCTAGCTAGGCTCCCACTTTCTGCCAGGGTGAGTGGCTGCCAAGGGAGGCCATTTGCCATGGGAAAAAGAAGTCCTTTCCCCAGGGTCTGGGTGTCAGATGAAAGGTGGCCTTTGGGGTTCTGAGGACTTGTAGGGTAGTACTTACTGGCTAGAGTAGAGGAAATGGATTCTATTTGAATATCTGTCTAGAGGCTTTGCCCCACAGGTCCTGGTTGTCCTTGATGGGCTGCAGCTGTGAGCATTGAAGAGAACTGGGATAAAAGGGGGCGGCGTAGCCATTCAGGGAGAGCCTTGAAGGAGCCCTGAACTGGGAAAGAACAGCATGCAGAAGAAAGCGTCTGTGCTGTGAAGATCTGCAGCCATAAGAACACACCGAGGAGGTATGGACTTTAGCAATCTGAGAACAGCATGATGGGACTCTAGAGAAATAGAACAACAACAAGTGGCAGCTTTCGATTTGGAGCAATCCAGCAAAGCTTGCAAATTTCTTGCTGGGCACCACCCTCTTGGTCAGGGCGAGTGGCCAGAAATGGAGGCCATTTTCCATGGGGAAAACGAAGTCATTGGCCCAGGCTCTGGGTGTCAGATGACAGGTGGCATCTGGGGCTCTAAGGACTTGCAGGGTCCTAGTTGCTGGCAGCTTTCGTTCTGGAAGGATCCAGCAGAGTTTGTAGATTCCTGGCTTGGCACTGCCCTGCCTGCCAGGCCAAGTGGCCACAAATGAAGGCCATTTTCCATGGGAAAAAGAAGTCCTTTCCCCAGGGTCTCAGGAATATGTTCAAGGTGGCGTTTGAGGCTCTAAGTACTTCCAGGGCCCTAGTTGCTGCCAGCTTTTCTTTTGGAAAAATCCAGCAACGATTGCATCATTCTAGCTAGGCTCCCACTTTCTGCCAGGGTGAGTGGCTGCCAAGGGAGGCCATTTGCCATGGGAAAAAGAAGTCCTTTCCCCAGGGTCTGGGTGTCAGATGAAAGGTGGCCTTTGGGGTTCTGAGGACTTGTAGGGTAGTACTTACTGGCTAGAGTAGAGGAAATGGATTCTATTTGAATATCTGTCTAGAGGCTTTGCCCCACAGGTCCTGGTTGTCCTTGATGGGCTGCAGCTGTGAGCATTGAAGAGAACTGGGATAAAAGGGGGCGGCGTAGCCATTCAGGGAGAGCCTTGAAGGAGCCCTGAACTGGGAAAGAACAGCATGCAGAAGAAAGCGTCTGTGCTGTGAAGATCTGCAGCCATAAGAACACACCGAGGAGGTATGGACTTTAGCAAGCTGAGAACAGCATGATGGGACTCTAGAGAAATAGAACAACAACAAGTGGCAGCTTTCGATTTGGAGCAATCCAGCAAAGCTTGCAAATTTCTTGCTGGGCACCACCCTCTTGGTCAGGGCGAGTGGCCAGAAATGGAGGCCATTTTCCATGGGGAAAACGAAGTCATTGGCCCAGGCTCTGGGTGTCAGATGACAGGTGGCATCTGGGGCTCTAAGGACTTGCAGGGTCCTAGTTGCTGGCAGCTTTCGTTCTGGAAGGATCCAGCAGAGTTTGTAGATTCCTGGCTTGGCACTGCCCTGCCTGCCAGGCCAAGTGGCCACAAATGAAGGCCATTTTCCATGGGAAAAAGAAGTCCTTTCCCCAGGGTCTCAGGAATATGTTCAAGGTGGCGTTTGAGGCTCTAAGTACTTCCAGGGCCCTAGTTGCTGCCAGCTTTTCTTTTGGAAAAATCCAGCAACGATTGCATCATTCTAGCTAGGCTCCCACTTTCTGCCAGGGTGGGTGGCTGCCAAGGGAGGCCATTTGCCATGGGAAAAAGAAGTCCTTTCCCCAGGGTCTGGGTGTCAGATGAAAGGTGGCCTTTGGGGTTCTGAGGACTTGTAGGGTAGTACTTACTGGCTAGAGTAGAGGAAATGGATTCTATTTGAATATCTGTCTAGAGGCTTTGCCCCACAGGTCCTGGTTGTCCTTGATGGGCTGCAGCTGTGAGCATTGAAGAGAACTGGGATAAAAGGGGGCGGCGTAGCCATTCAGGGAGAGCCTTGAAGGAGCCCTGAACTGGGAAAGAACAGCATGCAGAAGAAAGCGTCTGTGCTGTGAAGATCTGCAGCCATAAGAACACACCGAGGAGGTATGGACTTTAGCAAGCTGAGAACAGCATGATGGGACTCTAGAGAAATAGAACAACAACAAGTGGCAGCTTTAGATTTGGAGCAATCCAGCAAAGCTTGCAAATTTCTTGCTGGGCACCACCCTCTTGGTCAGGGCGAGTGGCCAGAAATGGAGGCCATTTTCCATGGGGAAAACGAAGTCATTGGCCCAGGCTCTGGGTGTCAGATGACAGGTGGCATCTGGGGCTCTAAGGACTTGCAGGGTCCTAGTTGCTGGCAGCTTTCGTTCTGGAAGGATCCAGCAGAGTTTGTAGATTCCTGGCTTGGCACTGCCCTGCCTGCCAGGCCAAGTGGCCACAAATGAAGGCCATTTTCCATGGGAAAAAGAAGTCCTTTCCCCAGGGTCTCAGGAATATGTTCAAGGTGGCGTTTGAGGCTCTAAGTACTTCCAGGGCCCTAGTTGCTGCCAGCTTTTCTTTTGGAAAAATCCAGCAACGATTGCATCATTCTAGCTAGGCTCCCACTTTCTGCCAGGGTGGGTGGCTGCCAAGGGAGGCCATTTGCCATGGGAAAAAGAAGTCCTTTCCCCAGGGTCTGGGTGTCAGATGAAAGGTGGCCTTTGGGGTTCTGAGGACTTGTAGGGTAGTACTTACTGGCTAGAGTAGAGGAAATGGATTCTATTTGAATATCTGTCTAGAGGCTTTGCCCCACAGGTCCTGGTTGTCCTTGATGGGCTGCAGCTGTGAGCATTGAAGAGAACTGGGATAAAAGGGGGCGGCGTAGCCATTCAGGGAGAGCCTTGAAGGAGCCCTGAACTGGGAAAGAACAGCATGCAGAAGAAAGCGTCTGTGCTGTGAAGATCTGCAGCCATAAGAACACACCGAGGAGGTATGGACTTTAGCAAGCTGAGAACAGCATGATGGGACTCTAGAGAAATAGAACAACAACAAGTGGCAGCTTTAGATTTGGAGCAATCCAGCAAAGCTTGCAAATTTCTTGCTGGGCACCACCCTCTTGGTCAGGGCGAGTGGCCAGAAATGGAGGCCATTTTCCATGGGGAAAACGAAGTCATTGGCCCAGGCTCTGGGTGTCAGATGACAGGTGGCATCTGGGGCTCTAAGGACTTGCAGGGTCCTAGTTGCTGGCAGCTTTCGTTCTGGAAGGATCCAGCAGAGTTTGTAGATTCCTGGCTTGGCACTGCCCTGCCTGCCAGGCCAAGTGGCCACAAATGAAGGCCATTTTCCATGGGAAAAAGAAGTCCTTTCCCCAGGGTCTCAGGAATATGTTCAAGGTGGCGTTTGAGGCTCTAAGTACTTCCAGGGCCCTAGTTGCTGCCAGCTTTTCTTTTGGAAAAATCCAGCAACGATTGCATCATTCTAGCTAGGCTCCCACTTTCTGCCAGGGTGGGTGGCTGCCAAGGGAGGCCATTTGCCATGGGAAAAAGAAGTCCTTTCCCCAGGGTCTGGGTGTCAGATGAAAGGTGGCCTTTGGGGTTCTGAGGACTTGTAGGGTAGTACTTACTGGCTAGAGTAGAGGAAATGGATTCTATTTGAATATCTGTCTAGAGGCTTTGCCCCACAGGTCCTGGTTGTCCTTGATGGGCTGCAGCTGTGAGCATTGAAGAGAACTGGGATAAAAGGGGGCGGCGTAGCCATTCAGGGAGAGCCTTGAAGGAGCCCTGAACTGGGAAAGAACAGCATGCAGAAGAAAGCGTCTGTGCTGTGAAGATCTGCAGCCATAAGAACACACCGAGGAGGTATGGACTTTAGCAAGCTGAGAACAGCATGATGGGACTCTAGAGAAATAGAACAACAACAAGTGGCAGCTTTCGATTTGGAGCAATCCAGCAAAGCTTGCAAATTTCTTGCTGGGCACCACCCTCTTGGTCAGGGCGAGTGGCCAGAAATGGAGGCCATTTTCCATGGGGAAAACGAAGTCATTGGCCCAGGCTCTGGGTGTCAGATGACAGGTGGCATCTGGGGCTCTAAGGACTTGCAGGGTCCTAGTTGCTGGCAGCTTTCGTTCTGGAAGGATCCAGCAGAGTTTGTAGATTCCTGGCTTGGCACTGCCCTGCCTGCCAGGCCAAGTGGCCACAAATGAAGGCCATTTTCCATGGGAAAAACGAAGTCCTTTCCCCAGGGTCTCAGGAATATGTTCAAGGTGGCGTTTGAGGCTCTAAGTACTTCCAGGGCCCTAGTTGCTGCCAGCTTTTCTTTTGGAAAAATCCAGCAACGATTGCATCATTCTAGCTAGGCTCCCACTTTCTGCCAGGGTGGGTGGCTGCCAAGGGAGGCCATTTGCCATGGGAAAAAGAAGTCCTTTCCCCAGGGTCTGGGTGTCAGATGAAAGGTGGCCTTTGGGGTTCTGAGGACTTGTAGGGTAGTACTTACTGGCTAGAGTAGAGGAAATGGATTCTATTTGAATATCTGTCTAGAGGCTTTGCCCCACAGGTCCTGGTTGTCCTTGATGGGCTGCAGCTGTGAGCATTGAAGAGAACTGGGATAAAAGGGGGCGGCGTAGCCATTCAGGGAGAGCCTTGAAGGAGCCCTGAACTGGGAAAGAACAGCATGCAGAAGAAAGCGTCTGTGCTGTGAAGATCTGCAGCCATAAGAACACACCGAGGAGGTATGGACTTTAGCAAGCTGAGAACAGCATGATGGGACTCTAGAGAAATAGAACAACAACAAGTGGCAGCTTTCGATTTGGAGCAATCCAGCAAAGCTTGCAAATTTCTTGCTGGGCACCACCCTCTTGGTCAGGGCGAGTGGCCAGAAATGGAGGCCATTTTCCATGGGGAAAACGAAGTCATTGGCCCAGGCTCTGGGTGTCAGATGACAGGTGGCATCTGGGGCTCTAAGGACTTGCAGGGTCCTAGTTGCTGGCAGCTTTCGTTCTGGAAGGATCCAGCAGAGTTTGTAGATTCCTGGCTTGGCACTGCCCTGCCTGCCAGGCCAAGTGGCCACAAATGAAGGCCATTTTCCATGGGAAAAAGAAGTCCTTTCCCCAGGGTCTCAGGAATATGTTCAAGGTGGCGTTTGAGGCTCTAAGTACTTCCAGGGCCCTAGTTGCTGCCAGCTTTTCTTTTGGAAAAATCCAGCAACGATTGCATCATTCTAGCTAGGCTCCCACTTTCTGCCAGGGTGGGTGGCTGCCAAGGGAGGCCATTTGCCATGGGAAAAAGAAGTCCTTTCCCCAGGGTCTGGGTGTCAGATGAAAGGTGGCCTTTGGGGTTCTGAGGACTTGTAGGGTAGTACTTACTGGCTAGAGTAGAGGAAATGGATTCTATTTGAATATCTGTCTAGAGGCTTTGCCCCACAGGTCCTGGTTGTCCTTGATGGGCTGCAGCTGTGAGCATTGAAGAGAACTGGGATAAAAGGGGGCGGCGTAGCCATTCAGGGAGAGCCTTGAAGGAGCCCTGAACTGGGAAAGAACAGCATGCAGAAGAAAGCGTCTGTGCTGTGAAGATCTGCAGCCATAAGAACACACCGAGGAGGTATGGACTTTAGCAAGCTGAGAACAGCATGATGGGACTCTAGAGAAATAGAACAACAACAAGTGGCAGCTTTAGATTTGGAGCAATCCAGCAAAGCTTGCAAATTTCTTGCTGGGCACCACCCTCTTGGTCAGGGCGAGTGGCCAGAAATGGAGGCCATTTTCCATGGGGAAAACGAAGTCATTGGCCCAGGCTCTGGGTGTCAGATGACAGGTGGCATCTGGGGCTCTAAGGACTTGCAGGTCCTAGTTGCTGGCAGCTTTCGTTCTGGAAGGATCCAGCAGAGTTTGTAGATTCCTGGCTTGGCACTGCCCTGCCTGCCAGGCCAAGTGGCCACAAATGAAGGCCATTTTCCATGGGAAAAAGAAGTCCTTTCCCCAGGGTCTCAGGAATATGTTCAAGGTGGCGTTTGAGGCTCTAAGTACTTCCAGGGCCCTAGTTGCTGCCAGCTTTTCTTTTGGAAAAATCCAGCAACGATTGCATCATTCTAGCTAGGCTCCCACTTTCTGCCAGGGTGAGTGGCTGCCAAGGGAGGCCATTTGCCATGGGAAAAAGAAGTCCTTTCCCCAGGGTCTGGGTGTCAGATGAAAGGTGGCCTTTGGGGTTCTGAGGACTTGTAGGGTAGTACTTACTGGCTAGAGTAGAGGAAATGGATTCTATTTGAATATCTGTCTAGAGGCTTTGCCCCACAGGTCCTGGTTGTCCTTGATGGGCTGCAGCTGTGAGCATTGAAGAGAACTGGGATAAAAGGGGGCGGCGTAGCCATTCAGGGAGAGCCTTGAAGGAGCCCTGAACTGGGAAAGAACAGCATGCAGAAGAAAGCGTCTGTGCTGTGAAGATCTGCAGCCATAAGAACACACCGAGGAGGTATGGACTTTAGCAATCTGAGAACAGCATGATGGGACTCTAGAGAAATAGAACAACAACAAGTGGCAGCTTTAGATTTGGAGCAATCCAGCAAAGCTTGCAAATTTCTTGCTGGGCACCACCCTCTTGGTCAGGGCGAGTGGCCAGAAATGGAGGCCATTTTCCATGGGGAAAACGAAGTCATTGGCCCAGGCTCTGGGTGTCAGATGACAGGTGGCATCTGGGGCTCTAAGGACTTGCAGGGTCCTAGTTGCTGGCAGCTTTCGTTCTGGAAGGATCCAGCAGAGTTTGTAGATTCCTGGCTTGGCACTGCCCTGCCTGCCAGGCCAAGTGGCCACAAATGAAGGCCATTTTCCATGGGAAAAACGAAGTCCTTTCCCCAGGGTCTCAGGAATATGTTCAAGGTGGCGTTTGAGGCTCTAAGTACTTCCAGGGCCCTAGTTGCTGCCAGCTTTTCTTTTGGAAAAATCCAGCAACGATTGCATCATTCTAGCTAGGCTCCCACTTTCTGCCAGGGTGGGTGGCTGCCAAGGGAGGCCATTTGCCATGGGAAAAAGAAGTCCTTTCCCCAGGGTCTGGGTGTCAGATGAAAGGTGGCCTTTGGGGTTCTGAGGACTTGTAGGGTAGTACTTACTGGCTAGAGTAGAGGAAATGGATTCTATTTGAATATCTGTCTAGAGGCTTTGCCCCACAGGTCCTGGTTGTCCTTGATGGGCTGCAGCTGTGAGCATTGAAGAGAACTGGGATAAAAGGGGGCGGCGTAGCCATTCAGGGAGAGCCTTGAAGGAGCCCTGAACTGGGAAAGAACAGCATGCAGAAGAAAGCGTCTGTGCTGTGAAGATCTGCAGCCATAAGAAACACACCGAGGAGGTATGGACTTTAGCAATCTGAGAACAGCATGATGGGACTCTAGAGAAATAGAACAACAACAAGTGGCAGCTTTAGATTGGAGCAATCCAGCAAAGCTTGCAAATTTCTTGCTGGGCACCACCCTCTTGGTCAGGGCGAGTGGCCAGAAATGGAGGCCATTTTCCATGGGGAAAACGAAGTCATTGGCCCAGGCTCTGGGTGTCAGATGACAGGTGGCATCTGGGGCTCTAAGGACTTGCAGGGTCCTAGTTGCTGGCAGCTTTCGTTCTGGAAGGATCCAGCAGAGTTTGTAGATTCCTGGCTTGGCACTGCCCTGCCTGCCAGGCCAAGTGGCCACAAATGAAGGCCATTTTCCATGGGAAAAAGAAGTCCTTTCCCCAGGGTCTCAGGAATATGTTCAAGGTGGCGTTTGAGGCTCTAAGTACTTCCAGGGCCCTAGTTGCTGCCAGCTTTTCTTTTGGAAAAATCCAGCAACGATTGCATCATTCTAGCTAGGCTCCCACTTTCTGCCAGGGTGGGTGGCTGCCAAGGGAGGCCATTTGCCATGGGAAAAAGAAGTCCTTTCCCCAGGGTCTGGGTGTCAGATGAAAGGTGGCCTTTGGGGTTCTGAGGACTTGTAGGGTAGTACTTACTGGCTAGAGTAGAGGAAATGGATTCTATTTGAATATCTGTCTAGAGGCTTTGCCCCACAGGTCCTGGTTGTCCTTGATGGGCTGCAGCTGTGAGCATTGAAGAGAACTGGGATAAAAGGGGGCGGCGTAGCCATTCAGGGAGAGCCTTGAAGGAGCCCTGAACTGGGAAAGAACAGCATGCAGAAGAAAGCGTCTGTGCTGTGAAGATCTGCAGCCATAAGAACACACCGAGGAGGTATGGACTTTAGCAAGCTGAGAACAGCATGATGGGACTCTAGAGAAATAGAACAACAACAAGTGGCAGCTTTAGATTTGGAGCAATCCAGCAAAGCTTGCAAATTTCTTGCTGGGCACCACCCTCTTGGTCAGGGCGAGTGGCCAGAAATGGAGGCCATTTTCCATGGGGAAAACGAAGTCATTGGCCCAGGCTCTGGGTGTCAGATGACAGGTGGCATCTGGGGCTCTAAGGACTTGCAGGGTCCTAGTTGCTGGCAGCTTTCGTTCTGGAAGGATCCAGCAGAGTTTGTAGATTCCTGGCTTGGCACTGCCCTGCCTGCCAGGCCAAGTGGCCACAAATGAAGGCCATTTTCCATGGGAAAAAGAAGTCCTTTCCCAGGGTCTCAGGAATATGTTCAAGGTGGCGTTTGAGGCTCTAAGTACTTCCAGGGCCCTAGTTGCTGCCAGCTTTTCTTTTGGAAAAATCCAGCAACGATTGCATCATTCTAGCTAGGCTCCCACTTTCTGCCAGGGTGGGTGGCTGCCAAGGGAGGCCATTTGCCATGGGAAAAAGAAGTCCTTTCCCCAGGGTCTGGGTGTCAGATGAAAGGTGGCCTTTGGGGTTCTGAGGACTTGTAGGGTAGTACTTACTGGCTAGAGTAGAGGAAATGGATTCTATTTGAATATCTGTCTAGAGGCTTTGCCCCACAGGTCCTGGTTGTCCTTGATGGGCTGCAGCTGTGAGCATTGAAGAGAACTGGGATAAAAGGGGGCGGCGTAGCCATTCAGGGAGAGCCTTGAAGGAGCCCTGAACTGGGAAAGAACAGCATGCAGAAGAAAGCGTCTGTGCTGTGAAGATCTGCAGCCATAAGAACACACCGAGGAGGTATGGACTTTAGCAAGCTGAGAACAGCATGATGGGACTCTAGAGAAATAGAACAACAACAAGTGGCAGCTTTAGATTTGGAGCAATCCAGCAAAGCTTGCAAATTTCTTGCTGGGCACCACCCTCTTGGTCAGGGCGAGTGGCCAGAAATGGAGGCCATTTTCCATGGGAAAACGAAGTCATTGGCCCAGGCTCTGGGTGTCAGATGACAGGTGGCATCTGGGGCTCTAAGGACTTGCAGGGTCCTAGTTGCTGGCAGCTTTCGTTCTGGAAGGATCCAGCAGAGTTTGTAGATTCCTGGCTTGGCACTGCCCTGCCTGCCAGGCCAAGTGGCCACAAATGAAGGCCATTTTCCATGGGAAAAAGAAGTCCTTTCCCCAGGGTCTCAGGAATATGTTCAAGGTGGCGTTTGAGGCTCTAAGTACTTCCAGGGCCCTAGTTGCTGCCAGCTTTTCTTTTGGAAAAATCCAGCAACGATTGCATCATTCTAGCTAGGCTCCCACTTTCTGCCAGGGTGGGTGGCTGCCAAGGGAGGCCATTTGCCATGGGAAAAAGAAGTCCTTTCCCCAGGGTCTGGGTGTCAGATGAAAGGTGGCCTTTGGGTTCTGAGGACTTGTAGGGTAGTACTTACTGGCTAGAGTAGAGGAAATGGATTCTATTTGAATATCTGTCTAGAGGCTTTGCCCCACAGGTCCTGGTTGTCCTTGATGGGCTGCAGCTGTGAGCATTGAAGAGAACTGGGATAAAAGGGGGCGGCGTAGCCATTCAGGGAGAGCCTTGAAGGAGCCCTGAACTGGGAAAGAACAGCATGCAGAAGAAAGCGTCTGTGCTGTGAAGATCTGCAGCCATAAGAACACACCGAGGAGGTATGGACTTTAGCAAGCTGAGAACAGCATGATGGGACTCTAGAGAAATAGAACAACAACAAGTGGCAGCTTTAGATTTGGAGCAATCCAGCAAAGCTTGCAAATTTCTTGCTGGGCACCACCCTCTTGGTCAGGGCGAGTGGCCAGAAATGGAGGCCATTTTCCATGGGGAAAACGAAGTCATTGGCCCAGGCTCTGGGTGTCAGATGACAGGTGGCATCTGGGGCTCTAAGGACTTGCAGGGTCCTAGTTGCTGGCAGCTTTCGTTCTGGAAGGATCCAGCAGAGTTTGTAGATTCCTGGCTTGGCACTGCCCTGCCTGCCAGGCCAAGTGGCCACAAATGAAGGCCATTTTCCATGGGAAAAAGAAGTCCTTTCCCCAGGGTCTCAGGAATATGTTCAAGGTGGCGTTTGAGGCTCTAAGTACTTCCAGGGCCCTAGTTGCTGCCAGCTTTTCTTTTGGAAAATCCAGCAACGATTGCATCATTCTAGCTAGGCTCCCACTTTCTGCCAGGGTGAGTGGCTGCCAAGGGAGGCCATTTGCCATGGGAAAAAGAAGTCCTTTCCCCAGGGTCTGGGTGTCAGATGAAAGGTGGCCTTTGGGGTTCTGAGGACTTGTAGGGTAGTACTTACTGGCTAGAGTAGAGGAAATGGATTCTATTTGAATATCTGTCTAGAGGCTTTGCCCCACAGGTCCTGGTTGTCCTTGATGGGCTGCAGCTGTGAGCATTGAAGAGAACTGGATAAAAGGGGGCGGCGTAGCCATTCAGGGAGAGCCTTGAAGGAGCCCGAACTGGGAAAGAACAGCATGCAGAAGAAAGCGTCTGTGCTGTGAAGATCTGCAGCCATAAGAACACACCGAGGAGGTATGGACTTTAGCAAGCTGAGAACAGCATGATGGGACTCTAGAGAAATAGAACAACAACAAGTGGCAGCTTTAGATTTGGAGCAATCCAGCAAAGCTTGCAAATTTCTTGCTGGGCACCACCCTCTTGGTCAGGGCGAGTGGCCAGAAATGGAGGCCATTTTCCATGGGGAAAACGAAGTCATTGGCCCAGGCTCTGGGTGTCAGATGACAGGTGGCATCTGGGGCTCTAAGGACTTGCAGGGTCCTAGTTGCTGGCAGCTTTCGTTCTGGAAGGATCAGCAGAGTTTGTAGATTCCTGGCTTGGCACTGCCCTGCCTGCCAGGCCAAGTGGCCACAAATGAAGGCCATTTTCCATGGGAAAAAGAAGTCCTTTCCCCAGGGTCTCAGGAATATGTTCAAGGTGGCGTTTGAGGCTCTAAGTACTTCCAGGGCCCTAGTTGCTGCCAGCTTTTCTTTTGGAAAAATCCAGCAACGATTGCATCATTCTAGCTAGGCTCCCACTTTCTGCCAGGGTGGGTGGCTGCCAAGGGAGGCCATTTGCCATGGGAAAAAGAAGTCCTTTCCCCAGGGTCTGGGTGTCAGATGAAAGGTGGCCTTTGGGGTTCTGAGGACTTGTAGGGTAGTACTTACTGGCTAGAGTAGAGGAAATGGATTCTATTTGAATATCTGTCTAGAGGCTTTGCCCCACAGGTCCTGGTTGTCCTTGATGGGCTGCAGCTGTGAGCATTGAAGAGAACTGGATAAAAGGGGGCGGCGTAGCCATTCAGGGAGAGCCTTGAAGGAGCCCTGAACTGGGAAAGAACAGCATGCAGAAGAAAGCGTCTGTGCTGTGAAGATCTGCAGCCATAAGAACACACCGAGGAGGTATGGACTTAGCAAGCTGAGAACAGCATGATGGGACTCTAGAGAAATAGAACAACAACAAGTGGCAGCTTTCGATTTGGAGCAATCCAGCAAAGCTTGCAAATTTCTTGCTGGGCACCACCCTCTTGGTCAGGGCGAGTGGCCAGAAATGGAGGCCATTTTCCATGGGGAAAACGAAGTCATTGGCCCAGGCTCTGGGTGTCAGATGACAGGTGGCATCTGGGGCTCTAAGGACTTGCAGGGTCCTAGTTGCTGGCAGCTTTCGTTCTGGAAGGATCCAGCAGAGTTTGTAGATTCCTGGCTTGGCACTGCCCTGCCTGCCAGGCCAAGTGGCCACAAATGAAGGCCATTTTCCATGGGAAAAAGAAGTCCTTTCCCCAGGGTCTCAGGAATATGTTCAAGGTGGCGTTTGAGGCTCTAAGTACTTCCAGGGCCCTAGTTGCTGCCAGCTTTTCTTTTGGAAAAATCCAGCAACGATTGCATCATTCTAGCTAGGCTCCCACTTTCTGCCAGGGTGGGTGGCTGCCAAGGGAGGCCATTTGCCATGGGAAAAAGAAGTCCTTTCCCCAGGGTCTGGGTGTCAGATGAAAGGTGGCCTTTGGGGTTCTGAGGACTTGTAGGGTAGTACTTACTGGCTAGAGTAGAGGAATGGATTCTATTTGAATATCTGTCTAGAGGCTTTGCCCCACAGGTCCTGGTTGTCCTTGATGGGCTGCAGCTGTGAGCATTGAAGAGAACTGGATAAAAGGGGGCGGCGTAGCCATTCAGGGAGAGCCTTGAAGGAGCCCTGAACTGGGAAAGAACAGCATGCAGAAGAAAGCGTCTGTGCTGTGAAGATCTGCAGCCATAAGAACACACCGAGGAGGTATGGACTTTAGCAATCTGAGAACAGCATGATGGGACTCTAGAGAAATAGAACAACAACAAGTGGCAGCTTTAGATTTGGAGCAATCCAGCAAAGCTTGCAAATTTCTTGCTGGGCACCACCCTCTTGGTCAGGGCGAGTGGCCAGAAATGGAGGCCATTTTCCATGGGGAAAACGAAGTCATTGGCCCAGGCTCTGGGTGTCAGATGACAGGTGGCATCTGGGGCTCTAAGGACTTGCAGGGTCCTAGTTGCTGGCAGCTTTCGTTCTGGAAGGATCCAGCAGAGTTTGTAGATTCCTGGCTTGGCACTGCCCTGCTGCCAGGCCAAGTGGCCACAAATGAAGGCCATTTTCCATGGAAAAAGAAGTCCTTTCCCAGGTCTCAGGAATATGTTCAAGGTGGCGTTTGAGGCTCTAAGTACTTCCAGGGCCCTAGTTGCTGCCAGCTTTTCTTTTGGAAAAATCCAGCAACGATTGCATCATTCTAGCTAGGCTCCCACTTTCTGCCAGGGTGGGTGGCTGCCAAGGGAGGCCATTTGCCATGGGAAAAAGAAGTCCTTTCCCCAGGTCTGGGTGTCAGATGAAAGGTGGCCTTTGGGTTCTGAGGACTTGTAGGGTAGTACTTACTGGCTAGAGTAGAGGAAATGGATTCTATTTTGAATATCTGTCTAGAGGCTTTGCCCCACAGGTCCTGGTTGTCCTTGATGGGCTGCAGCTGTGAGCATTGAAGAGAACTGGGATAAAAGGGGGCGGCGTAGCCATTCAGGGAGAGCCTTGAAGGAGCCCTGAACTGGGAAAGAACAGCATGCAGAAGAAAGCGTCTGTGCTGTGAAGATCTGCAGCCATAAGAACACACCGAGGAGGTATGGACTTTAGCAAGCTGAGAACAGCATGATGGGACTCTAGAGAAATAGAACAACAACAAGTGGCAGCTTTAGATTTGGAGCAATCCAGCAAAGCTTGCAAATTTCTTGCTGGGCACCACCCTCTTGGTCAGGGCGAGTGGCCAGAAATGGAGGCCATTTTCCATGGGGAAAACGAAGTCATTGGCCCAGGCTCTGGGTGTCAGATGACAGGTGGCATCTGGGGCTCTAAGGACTTGCAGGGTCCTAGTTGCTGGCAGCTTTCGTTCTGGAAGGATCCAGCAGAGTTTGTAGATTCCTGGCTTGGCACTGCCCTGCCTGCCAGCCAAGTGGCCACAAATGAAGGCCATTTTCCATGGGAAAAAGAAGTCCTTTCCCCAGGGTCTCAGGAATATGTTCAAGGTGGCGTTTGAGGCTCTAAGTACTTCCAGGGCCCTAGTTGCTGCCAGCTTTTCTTTTGGAAAAATCCAGCAACGATTGCATCATTCTAGCTAGGCTCCCACTTTCTGCCAGGGTGGGTGGCTGCCAAGGGAGGCCATTTGCCATGGGAAAAAGAAGTCCTTTCCCCAGGGTCTGGGTGTCAGATGAAGGTGGCCTTTGGGGTTCTGAGGACTTGTAGGTAGTACTTACTGGCTAGAGTAGAGGAAAATGGATTCTATTTGAATATCTGTCTAGAGGCTTTGCCCCACAGGTCCTGGTTGTCCTTGATGGGCTGCAGCTGTGAGCATTGAAGAGAACTGGGATAAAAGGGGGCGGCGTAGCCATTCAGGGAGAGCCTTGAAGGAGCCCTGAACTGGAAAGAACAGCATGCAGAAGAAAGCGTCTGTGCTGTGAAGATCTGCAGCCATAAGAACACACCGAGGAGGTATGGACTTTAGCAAGCTGAGAACAGCATGATGGGACTCTAGAGAAATAGAACAACAACAAGTGGCAGCTTTCGATTTGGAGCAATCCAGCAAAGCTTGCAAATTTCTTGCTGGGCACCACCCTCTTGGTCAGGGCGAGTGGCCAGAAATGGAGGCCATTTTCCATGGGGAAAACGAAGTCATTGGCCCAGCTCTGGTGTCAGATGACAGGTGGCATCTGGGGCTCTAAGGACTTGCAGGGTCCTAGTTGCTGGCAGCTTTCGTTCTGGAAGGATCCAGCAGAGTTTGTAGATTCCTGGCTTGGTGCACTGCCCTGCCTGCCAGGCCAAGTGGCCACAAATGAAGGCCATTTTCCATGGGAAAAAGAAGTCCTTTCCCCAGGGTCTCAGGAATATGTTCAAGGTGGCGTTTGAGGCTCTAAGTACTTCCAGGGCCCTAGTTGCTGCCGAGCTTTTCTTTTGGAAAAATCCAGCAACGATTGCATCATTCTAGCTAGGCTCCCACTTTCTGCCAGGGTCTTTCTGCCAGGGTGAGTGGCTGCCAAGGGAGGCCATTTGCCATGGGAAAAAGAAGTCCTTTCCCCAGGGTCTGGGTGTCAGATGAAAGGTGGCCTTTGGGGTTCTGAGGACTTGTAGGGTAGTACTTACTGGCTAGAGTAGAGGAAATGGATTCTATTTGAATATCTGTCTAGAGGCTTTGCCCCACAGGTCCTGGTTGTCCTTGATGGGCTGCAGCTGTGAGCATTGAAGAGAACTGGGATAAAAGGGGGCGGCGTAGCCATTCAGGGAGAGCCTTGAAGGAGCCCTGAACTGGAAAGAACAGCATGCAGAAGAAAGCGTCTGTGCTGTGAAGATCTGCAGCCATAAGAACACACCGAGGAGGTATGGACTTTAGCAAGCTGAGAACAGCATGATGGGACTCTAGAGAAATAGAACAACAACAAGTGGCAGCTTTAGATTTGGAGCAATCCAGCAAAGCTTGCAAATTTCTTGCTGGGCACCACCCTCTTGGTCAGGGCGAGTGGCCAGAAATGGAGGCCATTTTCCATGGGGAAAACGAAGTCATTGGCCCAGGCTCTGGGTGGTCAGATGACAGGTGGCATCTGGGGCTCTAAGGACTTGCAGGGTCCTAGTTGCTGGCAGCTTTCGTTCTGGAAGGATCCAGCAGAGTTTGTAGATTCCTGGCTTGCACTGCCCTGCCTGCCAGGCCAAGTGGCCACAAATGAAGGCCATTTTCCATGGGAAAAGAAGTCTTTCCCCAGGGTCTCAGGAATATGTTCAAGGTGGCGTTTGAGGCTCTAAGTACTTCCAGGGCCCTAGTTGCTGCCAGCTTTTCTTTTGGAAAAATCCAGCAACGATTGCATCATTCTAGCTAGGCTCCCACTTTCTGCCAGGGTGAGTGGCTGCCAAGGGAGGCCATTTGCCATGGGAAAAAGAAGTCCTTTCCCCAGGGTCTGGGTGTCAGATGAAAGGTGGCCTTTGGGGTTCTGAGGACTTGTAGGGTAGTACTTACTGGCTAGAGTAGAGGAAATGGATTCTATTTGAATATCTGTCTAGAGGCTTTGCCCCACAGTCCTGGTTGTCCTTGATGGGCTGCAGCTGTGAGCATTGAAGAGAACTGGGATAAAGGGGGCGGCGTAGCCATTCAGGGAGAGCCTTGAAGGAGCCCCTGAACTGGGAAAGAACAGCATGCAGAAGAAAGCGTCTGTGCTGTGAAGATCTGCAGCCATAAGAACCACACCGAGGAGGTATGGACTTTAGCAAGCTGAGAACAGCATGATGGGACTCTAGAGAAATAGAACAACAACAAGTGGCAGCTTTCGATTTGGAGCAATCCAGCAAAGCTTGCAAATTTCTTGCTGGGCACCACCCTCTTGGTCAGGGCGAAGTGGCCAGAAATGGAGGCCATTTTCCATGGGGAAAACGAAGTCATTGGCCCAGGCTCTGGGTGTCAGATGACAGGTGGCATCTGGGGCTCTAAGGACTTGCAGGGTCCTAGTTGCTGGCAGCTTTCGTTCTGGAAGGATCCAGCAGAGTTTGTAGATTCCTGGCTTGGCACTGCCCTGCTGCCAGGCCAAGTGGCCACAAATGAAGGCCATTTTCCATGGGAAAAAGAAGTCCTTTCCCCAGGGTCTCAGGAATATGTTCAAGGTGGCGTTTGAGCTCTAAGTACTTCCAGGGCCCTAGTTGCTGCCAGCTTTTCTTTTGGAAAAATCCAGCAACGATTGCATCATTCTAGCTAGGCTCCCACTTTCTGCCAGGGTGGGTGGCTGCCAAGGGAGGCCATTTGCCATGGGAAAAAGAAGTCCTTTCCCCAGGGTCTGGGTGTCAGATGAAAGGTGGCCTTTGGGGTTCTGAGGACTTGTAGGGTAGTACTTACTGGCTAGAGTAGAGGAAATGGATTCTATTTGAATATCTGTCTAGAGGCTTTGCCCCACAGGTCCTGGTTGTCCTTGATGGGCTGGCAGCTGTGAGCATGAAGAGAACTGGGATAAAAGGGGGCGGCGTAGCCATTCAGGGAGAGCCTTGAAGAGCCCTGAACTGGGAAAGAACAGCATGCAGAAGAAAGCGTCTGTGCTGTGAAGATCTGCAGCCATAAGAACACACCGAGGAGGTATGGACTTTAGCAAGCTGAGAACAGCATGATGGGACTCTAGAGAAATAGAACAACAACAAGTGGCAGCTTTAGATTTGGAGCAATCCAGCAAAGCTTGCAAATTTCTTGCTGGGCACCACCCTCTTGGTCAGGGCGAGTGGCCAGAAATGGAGGCCATTTTCCATGGGGAAAACGAAGTCATTGGCCCAGGCTCTGGGTGTCAGATGACAGGTGGCATCTGGGGCTCTAAGGACTTGCAGGGTCCTAGTTGCTGGCAGCTTTCGTTCTGGAAGGATCAGCAGAGTTTGTAGATTCCTGGCTTGGCACTGCCTGCCTGCCAGGCCAAGTGGCCACAAATGAAGGCCATTTTCCATGGGAAAAAGAAGTCCTTTCCCCAGGGTCTCAGGAATATGTTCAAGGTGGCGTTTGAGGCTCTAAGTACTTCCAGGGCCCTAGTTGCTGCCAGCTTTTCTTTTGGAAAAATCCAGCAACGATTGCATCATTCTAGCTAGGCTCCCACTTTCTGCCAGGGTGAGTGGCTGCCAAGGGAGGCCATTTGCCATGGAAAAAGAAGTCCTTTCCCCAGGGTCTGGGTGTCAGATGAAAGGTGGCCTTTGGGGTTCTGAGGACTTGTAGGGTAGTACTTACTGGCTAGAGTAGAGGAAATGGATTCTATTTGAATATCTGTCTAGAGGCTTTGCCCCACAGGTCCTGGTTGTCCTTGATGGGCTGCAGCTGTGAGCATTGAAGAGAACTGGATAAAAGGGGGCGGCGTAGCCATTCAGGGAGAGCCTTGAAGGAGCCCGAACTGGGAAAGAACAGCATGCAGAAGAAAGCGTCTGTGCTGTGAAGATCTGCAGCCATAAGAACACACCGAGGAGGTATGGACTTTAGCAAGCTGAGAACAGCATGATGGGACTCTAGAGAAATAGAACAACAACAAGTGGCAGCTTTAGATTTGGAGCAATCCAGCAAAGCTTGCAAATTTCTTGCTGGGCACCACCCTCTTGGTCAGGGCGAGTGGCCAGAAATGGAGGCCATTTCCATGGGGGAAAACGAAGTCATTGGCCCAGGCTCTGGGTGTCAGATGACAGGTGGCATCTGGGGCTCTAAGGACTTGCAGGGTCCTAGTTGCTGCAGCTTTCGTTCTGGAAGGATCCAGCAGAGTTTGTAGATTCCTGGCTTGGCACTGCCCTGCCTGCCAGGCCAAGTGGCCACAAATGAAGGCCATTTTCCATGGGAAAAACGAAGTCCTTTCCCCAGGGTCTCAGGAATATGTTCAAGGTGGCGTTTGAGGCTCTAAGTACTTCCAGGGCCCTAGTTGCTGCCAGCTTTCTTTTTGGAAAAATCCAGCAACGATTGCATCATTCTAGCTAGGCTCCCACTTTCTGCCAGGGTGGGTGGCTGCCAAGGGAGGCCATTTGCCATGGGAAAAAGAAGTCCTTTCCCCAGGGTCTGGGTGTCAGATGAAAGGTGGCCTTTGGGTTCTGAGGACTTGTAGGGTAGTACTTACTGGCTAGAGTAGAGGAAATGGATTCTATTTGAATATCTGTCTAGAGGCTTTGCCCCACAGGTCCTGGTTGTCCTTGATGGGCTGCAGCTGTGAGCATTGAAGAGAACTGGGATAAAAGGGGGCGGCGTAGCCATTCAGGGAGAGCCTTGAAGGAGCCCCGAACTGGGAAAGAACAGCATGCAGAAGAAAGCGTCTGTGCTGTGAAGATCTGCAGCCATAAGAACACACCGAGGAGGTATGGACTTTAGCAAGCTGAGAACAGCATGATGGGACTCTAGAGAAATAGAACAACAACAAGTGCAGCTTTAGATTTGGAGCAATCCAGCAAAGCTTGCAAATTTCTTGCTGGGCACCACCTCTTGGTCAGGGCGAGTGGCCAGAAATGGAGGCCATTTTCCATGGGGAAAACGAAGTCATTGGCCCAGGCTCTGGGTGTCAGATGACAGGTGGCATCTGGGGCTCTAAGGACTTGCAGGGTCCTAGTTGCTGGCAGCTTTCGTTCTGGAAGGATCCAGCAGAGTTTGTAGATTCCTGGCTTGGCACTGCCCTGCCTGCCAGGCCAAGTGGCCACAAATGAAGGCCATTTTCCATGGAAAAAGAAGTCCTTTCCCCAGGGTCTCAGGAATATGTTCAAGGTGGCGTTTGAGGCTCTAAGTACTTCCAGGGCCCTAGTTGCTGCCAGCTTTTCTTTGGAAAAATCCAGCAACGATTGCATCATTCTAGCTAGCTCCCACTTTCTGCCAGGGTGAGTGGCTGCCAAGGGAGGCCATTTTGCATGGGAAAAAGAAGTCCTTCTCCCCAGGGTCTGGGTGTCAGATGAAAGGTGGCCTTGGGGTTCTGAGGACTTGTAGGGTAGTACTTACTGGCTAGAGTAGAGGAAATGGATTCTATTTGAATATCTGTCTAGATGCCTTTGCCCCCACAGGTCCTGGTTGTCCCTTGATGGGCTGCAGCTGTGAGCATTGAAGAGAACTGGGATAAAAGGGGGCGGCGTAGCCATTCAGGAGAGCCTTGAAGGAGCCCTGAACTGGGAAAGAACAGCATGCAGAAGAAAGCGTCTGTGCTGTGAAGATCTGCAGCCATAAGAACACACCGAGGAGGTATGGACTTTAGCAAGCTGAGAACAGCATGATGGGACTCTAGAGAAATAGAACAACAACAAGTGGCAGCTTAGATTTGGAGCAATCCAGCAAAGCTTGCAAATTTCTTGCTGGGCACCACCCTCTTGGTCAGGGCGAGTGGCCAGAAATGGAGGCCATTTTCCATGGGGGAAAACGAAGTCATTGGCCCAGGCTCTGGGTGTCAGATGACAGGTGGCATCTGGGGCTCTAAGGACTTGCAGGGTCCTAGTTGCTGGCAGCTTTCGTTCTGGAAGGATCCAGCAGAGTTTGTAGATTCTGGCTTGGCACTGCCCTGCCTGCCAGGCCAAGTGGCCACAAATGAAGGCATTTTCCATGGGAAAAAGAAGTCTTTCCCCAGGGTCTCAGGAATATGTTCAAGGTGGCGTTTGAGGCTCTAAGTACTTCAGGGCCCTAGTTGCTGCCAGCTTTTCTTTTGGAAAAATCCAGCAACGATTGCATCATTCTAGCTAGGCTCCCACTTTCTGCCAGGGTGGGTGGCTGCCAAGGGAGGCCATTTGCCATGGGAAAAAGAAGTCCTTTCCCCAGGGTCTGGGTGTCAGATGAAAGGTGGCCTTTGGGGTTCTGAGGACTTGTAGGGTAGTACTTACTGGCTAGAGTAGAGGAAATGGATTCTATTTGAATATCTGTCCTAGAGGCTTTGCCCCACAGGTCCTGGTTGTCCTTGATGGGCTGCAGCTGTGAGCATTGAAGAGAACTGGGATAAAAGGGGGCGGCGTTAGCATTCAGGGAGAGCCTTGAAGGAGCCCTGAACTGGGAAAGAACAGCATGCAGAAGAAAGCGTCTGTGCTGTGAAGATCTGCAGCCATAAGAACACACCGAGGAGGTATGGACTTTAGCAAGCTGAGAACAGCATGATGGGACTCTAGAGAAATAGAACAACAACAAGTGGCAGCTTTCGATTTGGAGCAATCCAGCAAAGCTTGCAAATTTCTTGCTGGGCACCACCCTCTTGGTCAGGGCGAAGTGGCCAGAAATGGAGGCCATTTTCCATGGGGGAAAACGAAGTCATTGGCCCAGGCTCTGGGTGTCAGATGACAGGTGGCATCTGGGGCTCTAAGGACTTGCAGGGTCCTAGTTGCTGGCAGCTTTCGTTCTGGAAGGATCCAGCAGAGTTTGTAGATTCCTGGCTTGGCACTGCCCTGCCTGCCAGGCCAAGTGGCCACAAATGAAGGCCATTTTCCATGGGAAAAGAAGTCCTTTCCCCAGGGTCTCAGGAATATGTTCAAGGTGGCGTTTGAGGCTCTAAGTACTTCCACGGGCCCTAGTTGCTGCCAGCTTTTCTTTTGAAAAATCCAGCAACGATTGCATCATTCTAGCTAGGCTCCCACTTTCTGCCAGGGTGGGTGGCTGCAAGGGAGGCCATTTGCCATGGAAAAAGAAGTCCCTTTCCCCAGGGTCTGGGTGTCAGATGAAAGGTGGCCTTTGGGGTTCTGAGGACTTGTAGGGTAGTACTTACTGGCTAGAGTAGAGGAAAATGGATTCTATTTGAATATCTGTCTAGAGGCTTTGCCCCACAGGTCCTGGTTGTCCTTGATGGGCTGCAGCTGTGAGATTGAAGAGAACTGGATAAAAGGGGGCGGCGTAGCCATTCAGGAGAGCCTTGAAGGAGCCCTGAACTGGGAAAGAACAGCATGCAGAAGAAAGCGTCTGTGCTGTGAAGATCTGCAGCCATAAGAACACACCGAGGAGGTATGGACTTTAGCAATCTGAGAACAGCATGATGGGACTCTAGAGAAATAGAACAACAACAAGTGGCAGCTTTCGATTTGGAGCAATCCAGCAAAGCTTGCAAATTTCTTGCTGGGCACCACCCTCTTGGTCAGGGCGAAGTGGCCAGAAATGGAGGCCATTTTCCATGGGGAAAACGAAGTCCATTGGCCCAGGCTCTGGGTGTCAGATGACAGGCGTCTGGGGCTCTAAGGACTTGCAGGGTCCTAGTTGCTGGCAGCTTTCGTTCTGGAAGGATCCAGCAGAGTTTGTAGATTCCTGGCTTGGCACTGCCCTGCCTGCCAGGCCAAGTGGCCACAAATGAAGGCCATTTTCCATGGGAAAAAGATGTCCTTTCCCAGGGTCTCAGGAATATGTTCAAGGTGGCGTTTGAGGCTCTAAGTACTTCCAGGGCCCTAGTTGCTGCCAGCTTTTCTTTTGGAAAAATCCAGCAACGATTGCATCATTCTAGCTAGGCTCCCACTTTCTGCCAGGGTGAGTGGCTGCCAAGGGAGGCCATTTGCCATGGGAAAAAGAAGTCCTTTCCCCAGGGTCTGGGTGTCAGATGAAAGGTGGCCTTTGGGGTTCTGAGGACTTGTAGGGTACTACTTACTGGCTAGAGTAGAGGAAATGGATTCTATTTGAATATCTGTCTAGAGGCTTTGCCCCACAGGTCCTGGTTGTCCTTGATGGGCTGCAGCTGTGAGCATTGAAGAGAACTGGGATAAAAGGGGGCGGCGTAGCCATTCAGGAGAGCCTTGAAGGAGCCCTGAACTGGGAAAGAACAGCATGCAGAAGAAAGCGTCTGTGCTGTGAAGATCTGCAGCCATAAGAACACACCGAGGAGGTATGGACTTTAGCAATCTGAGAACAGCATGATGGGACTCTAGAGAAATAGAACAACAACAAGTGGCAGCTTTAGATTTGGAGCAATCCAGCAAAGCTTGCAAATTTCTTGCTGGGCACCACCCTCTTGGTCAGGGCGAGTGGCCAGAAATGGAGGCCATTTTCCATGGGGAAAACGAAGTCATTGGCCCAGGCTCTGGGTGTCAGATGACAGGTGGCATCTGGGGCTCTAAGGACTTGCAGGGTCCTAGTTGCTGGCAGCTTTCGTTCTGGAAGGATCCAGCAGAGTTTGTAGATTCCTGGCTTGGCACTGCCCTGCCTGCCAGGCCAAGTGGCCACAAATGAAGGCCATTTTCCATGGGAAAAAGAAGTCCTTTCCCAGGGTCTCAGTAATATGTTCAAGGTGGCGTTTGAGGCTCTAAGTACTTCCAAGGCCCTAGTTGCTGCCAGCTTTTCTTTTGGAAAAATCCAGCAACGATTGCATCATTCTAGCTAGGCTCCCACTTTCTGCCAGGGTGAGTGGCTGCCAAGGGAGGCCATTTGCCATGGGAAAAAGAAGTCCTTTCCCCAGGGTCTGGGTGTCAGATGAAAGGTGGCCTTTGGGGTTCTGAGGACTTGTAGGGTAGTACTTACTGGCTAGAGTAGAGGAAATGGATTCTATTTGAATATCTGTCTAGAGGCTTTGCCCCACAGGTCCTGGTTGTCCTTGATGGGCTGCAGCTGTGAGCATTGAAGAGAACTGGGATAAAAGGGGGCGGCGTAGCCATTCAGGGAGAGCCTTGAAGGAGCCCTGAACTGGGAAAGAACAGCATGCAGAAGAAAGCGTCTGTGCTGTGAAGATCTGCAGCCATAAGAACACACCGAGGAGGTATGGACTTTAGCAATCTGAGAACAGCATGATGGGACTCTAGAGAAATAGAACAACAACAAGTGGCAGCTTTAGATTTGGAGCAATCCAGCAAAGCTTGCAAATTTCTTGCTGGGCACCACCCTCTTGGTCAGGGCGAGTGGCCAGAAATGGAGGCCATTTTCCATGGGGAAAACGAAGTCATTGGCCCAGGCTCTGGGTGTCAGATGACAGGTGGCGTCTGGGGCTCTAAGGACTTGCAGGGTCCTAGTTGCTGGCAGCTTTCGTTCTGGAAGGATCCAGCAGAGTTTGTAGATTCCTGGCTTGGCACTGCCCTGCCTGCCAGGCCAAGTGGCCACAAATGAAGGCCATTTTCCATGGGAAAAAGAAGTCCTTTCCCCAGGGTCTCAGTAATATGTTCAAGGTGGCGTTTGAGGCTCTAAGTACTTCCAGGGCCCTAGTTGCTGCCAGCTTTTCTTTTGGAAAAATCCAGCAACGATTGCATCATTCTAGCTAGGCTCCCACTTTCTGCCAGGGTGAGTGGCTGCCAAGGGAGGCCATTTGCCATGGGAAAAAGAAGTCCTTTCCCCAGGGTCTGGGTGTCAGATGAAAGGTGGCCTTTGGGGTTCTGAGGACTTGTAGGGTAGTACTTACTGGCTAGAGTAGAGGAAATGGATTCTATTTGAATATCTGTCTAGAGGCTTTGCCCCACAGGTCCTGGTTGTCCTTGATGGGCTGCAGCTGTGAGCATTGAAGAGAACTGGGATAAAAGGGGGCGGCGTAGCCATTCAGGGAGAGCCTTGAAGGAGCCCTGAACTGGGAAAGAACAGCATGCAGAAGAAAGCGTCTGTGCTGTGAAGATCTGCAGCCATAAGAACACACCGAGGAGGTATGGACTTTAGCAATCTGAGAACAGCATGATGGGACTCTAGAGAAATAGAACAACAACAAGTGGCAGCTTTAGATTTGGAGCAATCCAGCAAAGCTTGCAAATTTCTTGCTGGGCACCACCCTCTTGGTCAGGGCGAGTGGCCAGAAATGGAGGCCATTTTCCATGGGGAAAACGAAGTCATTGGCCCAGGCTCTGGGTGTCAGATGACAGGTGGCGTCTGGGGCTCTAAGGACTTGCAGGGTCCTAGTTGCTGGCAGCTTTCGTTCTGGAAGGATCCAGCAGAGTTTGTAGATTCCTGGCTTGGCACTGCCCTGCCTGCCAGGCCAAGTGGCCACAAATGAAGGCCATTTTCCATGGGAAAAAGAAGTCCTTTCCCCAGGGTCTCAGGAATATGTTCAAGGTGGCGTTTGAGGCTCTAAGTACTTCCAGGGCCCTAGTTGCTGCCAGCTTTTCTTTTGGAAAAATCCAGCAACGATTGCATCATTCTAGCTAGGCTCCCACTTTCTGCCAGGGTGAGTGGCTGCCAAGGGAGGCCATTTGCCATGGGAAAAAGAAGTCCTTTCCCCAGGGTCTGGGTGTCAGATGAAAGGTGGCCTTTGGGGTTCTGAGGACTTGTAGGGTACTACTTACTGGCTAGAGTAGAGGAAATGGATTCTATTTGAATATCTGTCTAGAGGCTTTGCCCCACAGGTCCTGGTTGTCCTTGATGGGCTGCAGCTGTGAGCATTGAAGAGAACTGGGATAAAAGGGGGCGGCGTAGCCATTCAGGGAGAGCCTTGAAGGAGCCCTGAACTGGGAAAGAACAGCATGCAGAAGAAAGCGTCTGTGCTGTGAAGATCTGCAGCCATAAGAACACACCGAGGAGGTATGGACTTTAGCAATCTGAGAACAGCATGATGGGACTCTAGAGAAATAGAACAACAACAAGTGGCAGCTTTAGATTTGGAGCAATCCAGCAAAGCTTGCAAATTTCTTGCTGGGCACCACCCTCTTGGTCAGGGCGAGTGGCCAGAAATGGAGGCCATTTTCCATGGGAAAACGAAGTCATTGGCCCAGGCTCTGGGTGTCAGATGACAGGTGGCGTCTGGGGCTCTAAGGACTTGCAGGGTCCTAGTTGCTGGCAGCTTTCGTTCTGGAAGGATCCAGCAGAGTTTGTAGATTCCTGGCTTGGCACTGCCCTGCCTGCCAGGCCAAGTGGCCACAAATGAAGGCCATTTTCCATGGGAAAAAGAAGTCCTTTCCCCAGGGTCTCAGGAATATGTTCAAGGTGGCGTTTGAGGCTCTAAGTACTTCCAGGGCCCTAGTTGCTGCCAGCTTTTCTTTTGGAAAAATCCAGCAACGATTGCATCATTCTAGCTAGGCTCCCACTTTCTGCCAGGGTGAGTGGCTGCCAAGGGAGGCCATTTGCCATGGGAAAAAGAAGTCCTTTCCCCAGGGTCTGGGTGTCAGATGAAAGGTGGCCTTTGGGGTTCTGAGGACTTGTAGGGTAGTACTTACTGGCTAGAGTAGAGGAAATGGATTCTATTTGAATATCTGTCTAGAGGCTTTGCCCCACAGGTCCTGGTTGTCCTTGATGGGCTGCAGCTGTGAGCATTGAAGAGAACTGGGATAAAAGGGGGCGGCGTAGCCATTCAGGGAGAGCCTTGAAGGAGCCCTGAACTGGGAAAGAACAGCATGCAGAAGAAAGCGTCTGTGCTGTGAAGATCTGCAGCCATAAGAACACACCGAGGAGGTATGGACTTTAGCAATCTGAGAACAGCATGATGGGACTCTAGAGAAATAGAACAACAACAAGTGGCAGCTTTAGATTTGGAGCAATCCAGCAAAGCTTGCAAATTTCTTGCTGGGCACCACCCTCTTGGTCAGGGCGAGTGGCCAGAAATGGAGGCCATTTTCCATGGGGAAAACGAAGTCATTGGCCCAGGCTCTGGGTGTCAGATGACAGGTGGCGTCTGGGGCTCTAAGGACTTGCAGGGTCCTAGTTGCTGGCAGCTTTCGTTCTGGAAGGATCCAGCAGAGTTTGTAGATTCCTGGCTTGGCACTGCCCTGCCTGCCAGGCCAAGTGGCCACAAATGAAGGCCATTTTCCATGGGAAAAAGAAGTCCTTTCCCCAGGGTCTCAGGAATATGTTCAAGGTGGCGTTTGAGGCTCTAAGTACTTCCAGGGCCCTAGTTGCTGCCAGCTTTTCTTTTGGAAAAATCCAGCAACGATTGCATCATTCTAGCTAGGCTCCCACTTTCTGCCAGGGTGAGTGGCTGCCAAGGGAGGCCATTTGCCATGGGAAAAAGAAGTCCTTTCCCAGGGTCTGGGTGTCAGATGAAAGGTGGCCTTTGGGGTTCTGAGGACTTGTAGGGTAGTACTTACTGGCTAGAGTAGAGGAAATGGATTCTATTTGAATATCTGTCTAGAGGCTTTGCCCCACAGGTCCTGGTTGTCCTTGATGGGCTGCAGCTGTGAGCATTGAAGAGAACTGGGATAAAAGGGGGCGGCGTAGCCATTCAGGAGAGCCTTGAAGGAGCCCTGAACTGGGAAAGAACAGCATGCAGAAGAAAGCGTCTGTGCTGTGAAGATCTGCAGCCATAAGAACACACCGAGGAGGTATGGACTTTAGCAATCTGAGAACAGCATGATGGGACTCTAGAGAAATAGAACAACAACAAGTGGCAGCTTTAGATTTGGAGCAATCCAGCAAAGCTTGCAAATTTCTTGCTGGGCACCACCCTCTTGGTCAGGGCGAGTGGCCAGAAATGGAGGCCATTTTCCATGGGGAAAACGAAGTCATTGGCCCAGGCTCTGGGTGTCAGATGACAGGTGGCATCTGGGGCTCTAAGGACTTGCAGGGTCCTAGTTGCTGGCAGCTTTCGTTCTGGAAGGATCCAGCAGAGTTTGTAGATTCCTGGCTTGGCACTGCCCTGCCTGCCAGGCCAAGTGGCCACAAATGAAGGCCATTTTCCATGGGAAAAAGAAGTCCTTTCCCCAGGGTCTCAGTAATATGTTCAAGGTGGCGTTTGAGGCTCTAAGTACTTCCAGGGCCCTAGTTGCTGCCAGCTTTTCTTTTGGAAAAATCCAGCAACGATTGCATCATTCTAGCTAGGCTCCCACTTTCTGCCAGGGTGAGTGGCTGCCAAGGGAGGCCATTTGCCATGGGAAAAAGAAGTCCTTTCCCCAGGGTCTGGGTGTCAGATGAAAGGTGGCCTTTGGGGTTCTGAGGACTTGTAGGGTAGTACTTACTGGCTAGAGTAGAGGAAATGGATTCTATTTGAATATCTGTCTAGAGGCTTTGCCCCACAGGTCCTGGTTGTCCTTGATGGGCTGCAGCTGTGAGCATTGAAGAGAACTGGGATAAAAGGGGGCGGCGTAGCCATTCAGGGAGAGCCTTGAAGGAGCCCTGAACTGGGAAAGAACAGCATGCAGAAGAAAGCGTCTGTGCTGTGAAGATCTGCAGCCATAAGAACACACCGAGGAGGTATGGACTTTAGCAATCTGAGAACAGCATGATGGGACTCTAGAGAAATAGAACAACAACAAGTGGCAGCTTTAGATTTGGAGCAATCCAGCAAAGCTTGCAAATTTCTTGCTGGGCACCACCCTCTTGGTCAGGGCGAGTGGCCAGAAATGGAGGCCATTTTCCATGGGGAAAACGAAGTCATTGGCCCAGGCTCTGGGTGTCAGATGACAGGTGGCGTCTGGGCTCTAAGGACTTGCAGGGTCCTAGTTGCTGGCAGCTTTCGTTCTGGAAGGATCCAGCAGAGTTTGTAGATTCCTGGCTTGGCACTGCCCTGCCTGCCAGGCCAAGTGGCCACAAATGAAGGCCATTTTCCATGGGAAAAAGAAGTCCTTTCCCCAGGGTCTCAGTAATATGTTCAAGGTGGCGTTTGAGGCTCTAAGTACTTCCAGGGCCCTAGTTGCTGCCAGCTTTTCTTTTGGAAAAATCCAGCAACGATTGCATCATTCTAGCTAGGCTCCCACTTTCTGCCAGGGTGAGTGGCTGCCAAGGGAGGCCATTTGCCATGGGAAAAAGAAGTCCTTTCCCAGGGTCTGGGTGTCAGATGAAAGGTGGCCTTTGGGGTTCTGAGGACTTGTAGGGTAGTACTTACTGGCTAGAGTAGAGGAAATGGATTCTATTTGAATATCTGTCTAGAGGCTTTGCCCACAGGTCCTGGTTGTCCTTGATGGGCTGCAGCTGTGAGCATTGAAGAGAACTGGGATAAAAGGGGGCGGCGTAGCCATTCAGGGAGAGCCTTGAAGGAGCCCTGAACTGGGAAAGAACAGCATGCAGAAGAAAGCGTCTGTGCTGTGAAGATCTGCAGCCATAAGAACACACCGAGGAGGTATGGACTTTAGCAATCTGAGAACAGCATGATGGGACTCTAGAGAAATAGAACAACAACAAGTGGCAGCTTTAGATTTGGAGCAATCCAGCAAAGCTTGCAAATTTCTTGCTGGGCACCACCCTCTTGGTCAGGGCGAGTGGCCAGAAATGGAGGCCATTTTCCATGGGGAAAACGAAGTCATTGGCCCAGGCTCTGGGTGTCAGATGACAGGTGGCGTCTGGGGCTCTAAGGACTTGCAGGGTCCTAGTTGCTGGCAGCTTTCGTTCTGGAAGGATCCAGCAGAGTTTGTAGATTCCTGGCTTGGCACTGCCCTGCCTGCCAGGCCAAGTGGCCACAAATGAAGGCCATTTTCCATGGGAAAAAGAAGTCCTTTCCCAGGGTCTCAGGAATATGTTCAAGGTGGCGTTTGAGGCTCTAAGTACTTCCAGGGCCCTAGTTGCTGCCAGCTTTTCTTTTGGAAAAATCCAGCAACGATTGCATCATTCTAGCTAGGCTCCCACTTTCTGCCAGGGTGAGTGGCTGCCAAGGGAGGCCATTTGCCATGGGAAAAAGAAGTCCTTTCCCCAGGGTCTGGGTGTCAGATGAAAGGTGGCCTTTGGGGTTCTGAGGACTTGTAGGGTAGTACTTACTGGCTAGAGTAGAGGAAATGGATTCTATTTGAATATCTGTCTAGAGGCTTTGCCCCACAGGTCCTGGTTGTCCTTGATGGGCTGCAGCTGTGAGCATTGAAGAGAACTGGGATAAAAGGGGGCGGCGTAGCCATTCAGGGAGAGCCTTGAAGGAGCCCTGAACTGGGAAAGAACAGCATGCAGAAGAAAGCGTCTGTGCTGTGAAGATCTGCAGCCATAAGAACACACCGAGGAGGTATGGACTTTAGCAATCTGAGAACAGCATGATGGGACTCTAGAGAAATAGAACAACAACAAGTGGCAGCTTTAGATTTGGAGCAATCCAGCAAAGCTTGCAAATTTCTTGCTGGGCACCACCCTCTTGGTCAGGGCGAGTGGCCAGAAATGGAGGCCATTTTCCATGGGGAAAACGAAGTCATTGGCCCAGGCTCTGGGTGTCAGATGACAGGTGGCGTCTGGGGCTCTAAGGACTTGCAGGGTCCTAGTTGCTGGCAGCTTTCGTTCTGGAAGGATCCAGCACAGTTTGTAGATTCCTGGCTTGGCACTGCCCTGCCTGCCAGGCCAAGTGGCCACAAATGAAGGCCATTTTCCATGGGAAAAAGAAGTCCTTTCCCCAGGGTCTCAGGAATATGTTCAAGGTGGCGTTTGAGGCTCTAAGTACTTCCAGGGCCCTAGTTGCTGCCAGCTTTTCTTTTGGAAAAATCCAGCAACGATTGCATCATTCTAGCTAGGCTCCCACTTTCTGCCAGGGTGAGTGGCTGCCAAGGGAGGCCATTTGCCATGGGAAAAAGAAGTCCTTTCCCCAGGGTCTGGGTGTCAGATGAAAGGTGGCCTTTGGGGTTCTGAGGACTTGTAGGGTAGTACTTACTGGCTAGAGTAGAGGAAATGGATTCTATTTGAATATCTGTCTAGAGGCTTTGCCCCACAGGTCCTGGTTGTCCTTGATGGGCTGCAGCTGTGAGCATTGAAGAGAACTGGGATAAAAGGGGGCGGCGTAGCCATTCAGGGAGAGCCTTGAAGGAGCCCTGAACTGGGAAAGAACAGCATGCAGAAGAAAGCGTCTGTGCTGTGAAGATCTGCAGCCATAAGAACACACCGAGGAGGTATGGACTTTAGCAATCTGAGAACAGCATGATGGGACTCTAGAGAAATAGAACAACAACAAGTGGCAGCTTTAGATTTGGAGCAATCCAGCAAAGCTTGCAAATTTCTTGCTGGGCACCACCCTCTTGGTCAGGGCGAGTGGCCAGAAATGGAGGCCATTTTCCATGGGGAAAACGAAGTCATTGGCCCAGGCTCTGGGTGTCAGATGACAGGTGGCGTCTGGGGCTCTAAGGACTTGCAGGGTCCTAGTTGCTGGCAGCTTTCGTTCTGGAAGGATCCAGCAGAGTTTGTAGATTCCTGGCTTGGCACTGCCCTGCCTGCCAGGCCAAGTGGCCACAAATGAAGGCCATTTTCCATGGGAAAAAGAAGTCCTTTCCCCAGGGTCTCAGGAATATGTTCAAGGTGGCGTTTGAGGCTCTAAGTACTTCCAGGGCCCTAGTTGCTGCCAGCTTTTCTTTTGGAAAAATCCAGCAACGATTGCATCATTCTAGCTAGGCTCCCACTTTCTGCCAGGGTGAGTGGCTGCCAAGGGAGGCCATTTGCCATGGGAAAAAGAAGTCCTTTCCCCAGGGTCTGGGTGTCAGATGAAAGGTGGCCTTTGGGGTTCTGAGGACTTGTAGGGTACTACTTACTGGCTAGAGTAGAGGAAATGGATTCTATTTGAATATCTGTCTAGAGGCTTTGCCCCACAGGTCCTGGTTGTCCTTGATGGGCTGCAGCTGTGAGCATTGAAGAGAACTGGGATAAAAGGGGGCGGCGTAGCCATTCAGGGAGAGCCTTGAAGGAGCCCTGAACTGGGAAAGAACAGCATGCAGAAGAAAGCGTCTGTGCTGTGAAGATCTGCAGCCATAAGAACACACCGAGGAGGTATGGACTTTAGCAATCTGAGAACAGCATGATGGGACTCTAGAGAAATAGAACAACAACAAGTGGCAGCTTTAGATTTGGAGCAATCCAGCAAAGCTTGCAAATTTCTTGCTGGGCACCACCCTCTTGGTCAGGGCGAGTGGCCAGAAATGGAGGCCATTTTCCATGGGGAAAACGAAGTCATTGGCCCAGGCTCTGGGTGTCAGATGACAGGTGGCATCTGGGGCTCTAAGGACTTGCAGGGTCCTAGTTGCTGGCAGCTTTCGTTCTGGAAGGATCCAGCAGAGTTTGTAGATTCCTGGCTTGGCACTGCCCTGCCTGCCAGGCCAAGTGGCCACAAATGAAGGCCATTTTCCATGGGAAAAAGAAGTCCTTTCCCCAGGGTCTCAGTAATATGTTCAAGGTGGCGTTTGAGGCTCTAAGTACTTCCAAGGCCCTAGTTGCTGCCAGCTTTTCTTTTGGAAAAATCCAGCAACGATTGCATCATTCTAGCTAGGCTCCCACTTTCTGCCAGGGTGAGTGGCTGCCAAGGGAGGCCATTTGCCATGGGAAAAAGAAGTCCTTTCCCCAGGGTCTGGGTGTCAGATGAAAGGTGGCCTTTGGGGTTCTGAGGACTTGTAGGGTAGTACTTACTGGCTAGAGTAGAGGAAATGGATTCTATTTGAATATCTGTCTAGAGGCTTTGCCCCACAGGTCCTGGTTGTCCTTGATGGGCTGCAGCTGTGAGCATTGAAGAGAACTGGGATAAAAGGGGGCGGCGTAGCCATTCAGGGAGAGCCTTGAAGGAGCCCTGAACTGGGAAAGAACAGCATGCAGAAGAAAGCGTCTGTGCTGTGAAGATCTGCAGCCATAAGAACACACCGAGGAGGTATGGACTTTAGCAATCTGAGAACAGCATGATGGGACTCTAGAGAAATAGAACAACAACAAGTGGCAGCTTTAGATTTGAGCAATCCAGCAAAGCTTGCAAATTTCTTGCTGGGCACCACCCTCTTGGTCAGGGCGAGTGGCCAGAAATGGAGGCCATTTTCCATGGGAAAACGAAGTCATTGGCCCAGGCTCTGGGTGTCAGATGACAGGTGGCGTCTGGGGCTCTAAGGACTTGCAGGGTCCTAGTTGCTGGCAGCTTTCGTTCTGGAAGGATCCAGCAGAGTTTGTAGATTCCTGGCTTGGCACTGCCCTGCCTGCCAGGCCAAGTGGCCACAAATGAAGGCCATTTTCCATGGGAAAAAGAAGTCCTTTCCCCAGGGTCTCAGGAATATGTTCAAGGTGGCGTTTGAGGCTCTAAGTACTTCCAGGGCCCTAGTTGCTGCCAGCTTTTCTTTTGGAAAAATCCAGCAACGATTGCATCATTCTAGCTAGGCTCCCACTTTCTGCCAGGGTGAGTGGCTGCCAAGGGAGGCCATTTGCCATGGGAAAAAGAAGTCCTTTCCCCAGGGTCTGGGTGTCAGATGAAAGGTGGCCTTTGGGGTTCTGAGGACTTGTAGGGTAGTACTTACTGGCTAGAGTAGAGGAAATGGATTCTATTTGAATATCTGTCTAGAGGCTTTGCCCCACAGGTCCTGGTTGTCCTTGATGGGCTGCAGCTGTGAGCATTGAAGAGAACTGGGATAAAAGGGGGCGGCGTAGCCATTCAGGGAGAGCCTTGAAGGAGCCCTGAACTGGGAAAGAACAGCATGCAGAAGAAAGCGTCTGTGCTGTGAAGATCTGCAGCCATAAGAACACACCGAGGAGGTATGGACTTTAGCAATCTGAGAACAGCATGATGGGACTCTAGAGAAATAGAACAACAACAAGTGGCAGCTTTAGATTTGGAGCAATCCAGCAAAGCTTGCAAATTTCTTGCTGGGCACCACCCTCTTGGTCAGGGCGAGTGGCCAGAAATGGAGGCCATTTTCCATGGGGAAAACGAAGTCATTGGCCCAGGCTCTGGTGTCAGATGACAGGTGGCGTCTGGGGCTCTAAGGACTTGCAGGGTCCTAGTTGCTGGCAGCTTTCGTTCTGGAAGGATCCAGCAGAGTTTGTAGATTCCTGGCTTGGCACTGCCCTGCCTGCCAGGCCAAGTGGCCACAAATGAAGGCCATTTTCCATGGAAAAAGAAGTCCTTTCCCCAGGGTCTCAGGAATATGTTCAAGGTGGCGTTTGAGGCTCTAAGTACTTCCAGGGCCCTAGTTGCTGCCAGCTTTTCTTTTGGAAAAATCCAGCAACGATTGCATCATTCTAGCTAGGCTCCCACTTTCTGCCAGGGTGAGTGGCTGCCAAGGGAGGCCATTTGCCATGGGAAAAAGAAGTCCTTTCCCCAGGGTCTGGGTGTCAGATGAAAGGTGGCCTTTGGGGTTCTGAGGACTTGTAGGGTAGTACTTACTGGCTAGAGTAGAGGAAATGGATTCTATTTGAATATCTGTCTAGAGGCTTTGCCCCACAGGTCCTGGTTGTCCTTGATGGGCTGCAGCTGTGAGCATTGAAGAGAACTGGGATAAAAGGGGGCGGCGTAGCCATTCAGGGAGAGCCTTGAAGGAGCCCTGAACTGGGAAAGAACAGCATGCAGAAGAAAGCGTCTGTGCTGTGAAGATCTGCAGCCATAAGAACACACCGAGGAGGTATGGACTTTAGCAATCTGAGAACAGCATGATGGGACTCTAGAGAAATAGAACAACAACAAGTGGCAGCTTTAGATTTGGAGCAATCCAGCAAAGCTTGCAAATTTCTTGCTGGGCACCACCCTCTTGGTCAGGGCGAGTGGCCAGAAATGGAGGCCATTTTCCATGGGGAAAACGAAGTCATTGGCCCAGGCTCTGGGTGTCAGATGACAGGTGGCGTCTGGGGCTCTAAGGACTTGCAGGGTCCTAGTTGCTGGCAGCTTTCGTTCTGGAAGGATCCAGCAGAGTTTGTAGATTCCTGGCTTGGCACTGCCCTGCCTGCCAGGCCAAGTGGCCACAAATGAAGGCCATTTTCCATGGGAAAAAGAAGTCCTTTCCCCAGGGTCTCAGGAATATGTTCAAGGTGGCGTTTGAGGCTCTAAGTACTTCCAGGGCCCTAGTTGCTGCCAGCTTTTCTTTTGGAAAAATCCAGCAACGATTGCATCATTCTAGCTAGGCTCCCACTTTCTGCCAGGGTGAGTGGCTGCCAAGGGAGGCCATTTGCCATGGGAAAAAGAAGTCCTTTCCCCAGGGTCTGGGTGTCAGATGAAAGGTGGCCTTTGGGGTTCTGAGGACTTGTAGGGTAGTACTTACTGGCTAGAGTAGAGGAAATGGATTCTATTTGAATATCTGTCTAGAGGCTTTGCCCCACAGGTCCTGGTTGTCCTTGATGGCTGCAGCTGTGAGCATTGAAGAGAACTGGGATAAAAGGGGGCGGCGTAGCCATTCAGGAGAGCCTTGAAGGAGCCCTGAACTGGGAAAGAACAGCATGCAGAAGAAAGCGTCTGTGCTGTGAAGATCTGCAGCCATAAGAACACACCGAGGAGGTATGGACTTTAGCAATCTGAGAACAGCATGATGGGACTCTAGAGAAATAGAACAACAACAAGTGGCAGCTTTAGATTTGGAGCAATCCAGCAAAGCTTGCAAATTTCTTGCTGGGCACCACCCTCTTGGTCAGGGCGAGTGGCCAGAAATGGAGGCCATTTTCCATGGGGAAAACGAAGTCATTGGCCCAGGCTCTGGGTGTCAGATGACAGGTGGCGTCTGGGGCTCTAAGGACTTGCAGGGTCCTAGTTGCTGGCAGCTTTCGTTCTGGAAGGATCCAGCAGAGTTTGTAGATTCCTGGCTTGGCACTGCCCTGCCTGCCAGGCCAAGTGGCCACAAATGAAGGCCATTTTCCATGGAAAAAGAAGTCCTTTCCCAGGGTCTCAGGAATATGTTCAAGGTGGCGTTTGAGGCTCTAAGTACTTCCAGGGCCCTAGTTGCTGCCAGCTTTTCTTTTGGAAAAATCCAGCAACGATTGCATCATTCTAGCTAGGCTCCCACTTTCTGCCAGGGTGAGTGGCTGCCAAGGGAGGCCATTTGCCATGGGAAAAAGAAGTCCTTTCCCCAGGGTCTGGGTGTCAGATGAAAGGTGGCCTTTGGGGTTCTGAGGACTTGTAGGGTAGTACTTACTGGCTAGAGTAGAGGAAATGGATTCTATTTGAATATCTGTCTAGAGGCTTTGCCCCACAGGTCCTGGTTGTCCTTGATGGGCTGCAGCTGTGAGCATTGAAGAGAACTGGGATAAAAGGGGGCGGCGTAGCCATTCAGGGAGAGCCTTGAAGGAGCCCTGAACTGGGAAAGAACAGCATGCAGAAGAAAGCGTCTGTGCTGTGAAGATCTGCAGCCATAAGAACACACCGAGGAGGTATGGACTTTAGCAATCTGAGAACAGCATGATGGGACTCTAGAGAAATAGAACAACAACAAGTGGCAGCTTTAGATTTGGAGCAATCCAGCAAAGCTTGCAAATTTCTTGCTGGGCACCACCCTCTTGGTCAGGGCGAGTGGCCAGAAATGGAGGCCATTTTCCATGGGGAAAACGAAGTCATTGGCCCAGGCTCTGGGTGTCAGATGACAGGTGGCATCTGGGGCTCTAAGGACTTGCAGGGTCCTAGTTGCTGGCAGCTTTCGTTCTGGAAGGATCCAGCAGAGTTTGTAGATTCCTGGCTTGGCACTGCCCTGCCTGCCAGGCCAAGTGGCCACAAATGAAGGCCATTTTCCATGGGAAAAAGAAGTCCTTTCCCCAGGGTCTCAGTAATATGTTCAAGGTGGCGTTTGAGGCTCTAAGTACTTCCAAGGCCCTAGTTGCTGCCAGCTTTTCTTTTGGAAAAATCCAGCAACGATTGCATCATTCTAGCTAGGCTCCCACTTTCTGCCAGGGTGAGTGGCTGCCAAGGAGGCCATTTGCCATGGGAAAAAGAAGTCCTTTCCCCAGGGTCTGGGTGTCAGATGAAAGGTGGCCTTTGGGTTCTGAGGACTTGTAGGGTAGTACTTACTGGCTAGAGTAGAGGAAATGGATTCTATTTGAATATCTGTCTAGAGGCTTTGCCCCACAGGTCCTGGTTGTCCTTGATGGGCTGCAGCTGTGAGCATTGAAGAGAACTGGGATAAAAGGGGGCGGCGTAGCCATTCAGGGAGAGCCTTGAAGGAGCCCTGAACTGGGAAAGAACAGCATGCAGAAGAAAGCGTCTGTGCTGTGAAGATCTGCAGCCATAAGAACACACCGAGGAGGTATGGACTTTAGCAATCTGAGAACAGCATGATGGGACTCTAGAGAAATAGAACAACAACAAGTGGCAGCTTTCGATTTGGAGCAATCCAGCAAAGCTTGCAAATTTCTTGCTGGGCACCACCCTCTTGGTCAGGGCGAGTGGCCAGAAATGGAGGCCATTTTCCATGGGGAAAACGAAGTCATTGGCCCAGGCTCTGGGTGTCAGATGACAGGTGGCGTCTGGGGCTCTAAGGACTTGCAGGGTCCTAGTTGCTGGCAGCTTTCGTTCTGGAAGGATCCAGCAGAGTTTGTAGATTCCTGGCTTGGCACTGCCCTGCCTGCCAGGCCAAGTGGCCACAAATGAAGGCCATTTTCCATGGGAAAAAGATGTCCTTTCCCAGGGTCTCAGGAATATGTTCAAGGTGGCGTTTGAGGCTCTAAGTACTTCCAGGGCCCTAGTTGCTGCCAGCTTTTCTTTTGGAAAAATCCAGCAACGATTGCATCATTCTAGCTAGGCTCCCACTTTCTGCCAGGGTGAGTGGCTGCCAAGGGAGGCCATTTGCCATGGGAAAAAGAAGTCCTTTCCCCAGGGTCTGGGTGTCAGATGAAAGGTGGCCTTTGGGGTTCTGAGGACTTGTAGGGTACTACTTACTGGCTAGAGTAGAGGAAATGGATTCTATTTGAATATCTGTCTAGAGGCTTTGCCCCACAGGTCCTGGTTGTCCTTGATGGGCTGCAGCTGTGAGCATTGAAGAGAACTGGGATAAAAGGGGGCGGCGTAGCCATTCAGGGAGAGCCTTGAAGGAGCCCTGAACTGGGAAAGAACAGCATGCAGAAGAAAGCGTCTGTGCTGTGAAGATCTGCAGCCATAAGAACACACCGAGGAGGTATGGACTTTAGCAATCTGAGAACAGCATGATGGGACTCTAGAGAAATAGAACAACAACAAGTGGCAGCTTTAGATTTGGAGCAATCCAGCAAAGCTTGCAAATTTCTTGCTGGGCACCACCCTCTTGGTCAGGGCGAGTGGCCAGAAATGGAGGCCATTTTCCATGGGGAAAACGAAGTCATTGGCCCAGGCTCTGGGTGTCAGATGACAGGTGGCGTCTGGGGCTCTAAGGACTTGCAGGGTCCTAGTTGCTGGCAGCTTTCGTTCTGGAAGGATCCAGCAGAGTTTGTAGATTCCTGGCTTGGCACTGCCCTGCCTGCCAGGCCAAGTGGCCACAAATGAAGGCCATTTTCCATGGGAAAAAGATGTCCTTTCCCCAGGGTCTCAGTAATATGTTCAAGGTGGCGTTTGAGGCTCTAAGTACTTCCAGGGCCCTAGTTGCTGCCAGCTTTTCTTTTGGAAAAATCCAGCAACGATTGCATCATTCTAGCTAGGCTCCCACTTTCTGCCAGGGTGAGTGGCTGCCAAGGGAGGCCATTTGCCATGGGAAAAAGAAGTCCTTTCCCCAGGGTCTGGGTGTCAGATGAAAGGTGGCCTTTGGGGTTCTGAGGACTTGTAGGGTACTACTTACTGGCTAGAGTAGAGGAAATGGATTCTATTTGAATATCTGTCTAGAGGCTTTGCCCCACAGGTCCTGGTTGTCCTTGATGGGCTGCAGCTGTGAGCATTGAAGAGAACTGGGATAAAAGGGGGCGGCGTAGCCATTCAGGGAGAGCCTTGAAGGAGCCCTGAACTGGGAAAGAACAGCATGCAGAAGAAAGCGTCTGTGCTGTGAAGATCTGCAGCCATAAGAACACACCGAGGAGGTATGGACTTTAGCAATCTGAGAACAGCATGATGGGACTCTAGAGAAATAGAACAACAACAAGTGGCAGCTTTAGATTTGGAGCAATCCAGCAAAGCTTGCAAATTTCTTGCTGGGCACCACCCTCTTGGTCAGGGCGAGTGGCCAGAAATGGAGGCCATTTTCCATGGGGAAAACGAAGTCATTGGCCCAGGCTCTGGTGTCAGATGACAGGTGGCGTCTGGGGCTCTAAGGACTTGCAGGGTCCTAGTTGCTGGCAGCTTTCGTTCTGGAAGGATCCAGCAGAGTTTGTAGATTCCTGGCTTGGCACTGCCCTGCCTGCCAGGCCAAGTGGCCACAAATGAAGGCCATTTTCCATGGGAAAAAGATGTCCTTTCCCCAGGGTCTCAGGAATATGTTCAAGGTGGCGTTTGAGGCTCTAAGTACTTCCAGGGCCCTAGTTGCTGCCAGCTTTTCTTTTGGAAAAATCCAGCAACGATTGCATCATTCTAGCTAGGCTCCCACTTTCTGCCAGGGTGAGTGGCTGCCAAGGGAGGCCATTTGCCATGGGAAAAAGAAGTCCTTTCCCCAGGGTCTGGGTGTCAGATGAAAGGTGGCCTTTGGGGTTCTGAGGACTTGTAGGGTACTACTTACTGGCTAGAGTAGAGGAAATGGATTCTATTTGAATATCTGTCTAGAGGCTTTGCCCCACAGGTCCTGGTTGTCCTTGATGGGCTGCAGCTGTGAGCATTGAAGAGAACTGGGATAAAAGGGGGCGGCGTAGCCATTCAGGGAGAGCCTTGAAGGAGCCCTGAACTGGAAAGAACAGCATGCAGAAGAAAGCGTCTGTGCTGTGAAGATCTGCAGCCATAAGAACACACCGAGGAGGTATGGACTTTAGCAATCTGAGAACAGCATGATGGGACTCTAGAGAAATAGAACAACAACAAGTGGCAGCTTTAGATTTGGAGCAATCCAGCAAAGCTTGCAAATTTCTTGCTGGGCACCACCCTCTTGGTCAGGGCGAGTGGCCAGAAATGGAGGCCATTTTCCATGGGGAAAACGAAGTCATTGGCCCAGGCTCTGGGTGTCAGATGACAGGTGGCATCTGGGGCTCTAAGGACTTGCAGGGTCCTAGTTGCTGGCAGCTTTCGTTCTGGAAGGATCCAGCAGAGTTTGTAGATTCCTGGCTTGGCACTGCCCTGCCTGCCAGGCCAAGTGGCCACAAATGAAGGCCATTTTCCATGGGAAAAAGAAGTCCTTTCCCCAGGGTCTCAGTAATATGTTCAAGGTGGCGTTTGAGGCTCTAAGTACTTCCAGGGCCCTAGTTGCTGCCAGCTTTTCTTTTGGAAAAATCAGCAACGATTGCATCATTCTAGCTAGGCTCCCACTTTCTGCCAGGGTGAGTGGCTGCCAAGGGAGGCCATTTGCCATGGGAAAAAGAAGTCCTTTCCCCAGGGTCTGGGTGTCAGATGAAAGGTGGCCTTTGGGGTTCTGAGGACTTGTAGGGTAGTACTTACTGGCTAGAGTAGAGGAAATGGATTCTATTTGAATATCTGTCTAGAGGCTTTGCCCCACAGGTCCTGGTTGTCCTTGATGGGCTGCAGCTGTGAGCATTGAAGAGAACTGGGATAAAAGGGGCGGCGTAGCCATTCAGGGAGAGCCTTGAAGGAGCCCTGAACTGGGAAAGAACAGCATGCAGAAGAAAGCGTCTGTGCTGTGAAGATCTGCAGCCATAAGAACACACCGAGGAGGTATGGACTTTAGCAATCTGAGAACAGCATGATGGGACTCTAGAGAAATAGAACAACAACAAGTGGCAGCTTTAGATTTGGAGCAATCCAGCAAAGCTTGCAAATTTCTTGCTGGGCACCACCCTCTTGGTCAGGGCGAGTGGCCAGAAATGGAGGCCATTTTCCATGGGGAAAACGAAGTCATTGGCCCAGGCTCTGGGTGTCAGATGACAGGTGGCATCTGGGGCTCTAAGGACTTGCAGGGTCCTAGTTGCTGGCAGCTTTCGTTCTGGAAGGATCCAGCAGAGTTTGTAGATTCCTGGCTTGGCACTGCCCTGCCTGCCAGGCCAAGTGGCCACAAATGAAGGCCATTTTCCATGGGAAAAAGAAGTCCTTTCCCCAGGGTCTCAGTAATATGTTCAAGGTGGCGTTTGAGGCTCTAAGTACTTCCAGGGCCCTAGTTGCTGCCAGCTTTTCTTTTGGAAAAATCCAGCAACGATTGCATCATTCTAGCTAGGCTCCCACTTTCTGCCAGGGTGAGTGGCTGCCAAGGGAGGCCATTTGCCATGGGAAAAAGAAGTCCTTTCCCCAGGGTCTGGGTGTCAGATGAAAGGTGGCCTTTGGGGTTCTGAGGACTTGTAGGGTACTACTTACTGGCTAGAGTAGAGGAAATGGATTCTATTTGAATATCTGTCTAGAGGCTTTGCCCACAGGTCCTGGTTGTCCTTGATGGGCTGCAGCTGTGAGCATTGAAGAGAACTGGGATAAAAGGGGGCGGCGTAGCCATTCAGGGAGAGCCTTGAAGGAGCCCTGAACTGGGAAAGAACAGCATGCAGAAGAAAGCGTCTGTGCTGTGAAGATCTGCAGCCATAAGAACACACCGAGGAGGTATGGACTTTAGCAATCTGAGAACAGCATGATGGGACTCTAGAGAAATAGAACAACAACAAGTGGCAGCTTTAGATTTGGAGCAATCCAGCAAAGCTTGCAAATTTCTTGCTGGGCACCACCCTCTTGGTCAGGGCGAGTGGCCAGAAATGGAGGCCATTTTCCATGGGGAAAACGAAGTCATTGGCCCAGGCTCTGGGTGTCAGATGACAGGTGGCGTCTGGGGCTCTAAGGACTTGCAGGGTCCTAGTTGCTGGCAGCTTTCGTTCTGGAAGGATCCAGCAGAGTTTGTAGATTCCTGGCTTGGCACTGCCCTGCCTGCCAGGCCAAGTGGCCACAAATGAAGGCCATTTTCCATGGGAAAAAGATGTCCTTTCCCAGGGTCTCAGTAATATGTTCAAGGTGGCGTTTGAGGCTCTAAGTACTTCCAGGGCCCTAGTTGCTGCCAGCTTTTCTTTTGGAAAAATCCAGCAACGATTGCATCATTCTAGCTAGGCTCCCACTTTCTGCCAGGGTGAGTGGCTGCCAAGGGAGGCCATTTGCCATGGGAAAAAGAAGTCCTTTCCCCAGGGTCTGGGTGTCAGATGAAAGGTGGCCTTTGGGGTTCTGAGGACTTGTAGGGTAGTACTTACTGGCTAGAGTAGAGGAAATGGATTCTATTTGAATATCTGTCTAGAGGCTTTGCCCCACAGGTCCTGGTTGTCCTTGATGGGCTGCAGCTGTGAGCATTGAAGAGAACTGGGATAAAAA